>NC_082640.1:156479034-156782064 GCF_028023285.1 Balaenoptera ricei
TTCTAATCTACATACCTTTTATTTTCTTGTCTTACTGTATTAGCTAGAACTTTCCATATGATGTTAAATAGGAGTGATGAGAGGGGACATTGTGTATTGTTCCTGATCTTACTGAGAAAGCATCTAGTTTTTCACCATTAAATATAATGTCAGCTGTAGATTTTTTGTAGATGTTCTTTATCCGTTTGAAGAAGCTCCTCTTCATTCTTAGTTTGCTGAGAGCTTTTATCATGAATTGGTGTTGGAGTTTGTCAAATGCTTTTTCTGCATGTATTTATATGATCATATGATTTTTCTTCTTTAGCCCGTTGATGTGATGGATTACAGTAATTGATTTTTGAATGTTAAACCAGCCTTCTATACCACCCCAGGTACACATGGGATAAATCCCACTTGGTTGTGGTGTATAATTCTTTTTATACATTGTTGGATTTGACTTGCTAATAATTTCTTGAGGATTTTTGCAACTATCTTCATGAGTGATATTGGTCTATGGTTTTACTTTCTTGCAATGTCTTTGTTTGCTTTTGGTATTATGATAATGCGGACCTCAGAGAATGAGTTAGGAAGTATTTCCTCTGCCTGTATTTCCTGGAAGAGGTTGAAGAGAACTGGTATAAGTTCTTTCTTAAATATTTGGTAGAATTCACCACTGAACTCATCTGTGTTTGGTGCCTTCTGTTTTGGAAGGTTAATTATTGATTCAATTTCTTTAAAAGATATGGGCTTATTCAGATTACCTATTTCTTCTTGTGTGAGTTTTGGCAGATTGTGTCTTTCAAGTAATTGAAAGGTAATGGAATTGATCCATTTTATCTAGGTTATCAAATTTGTGGGCATAAATTTGTTCATAATATTCCTTTATTATTCTTTAGTGTTGTTACAGAGCCAGTAGTGATGGTCCCTCTTTTATTTCTGGTATTAGTAATTTGTGTCTTCTCTCTTTTTTTTCTTAGTCTGGCTAGAGGTTTATCAATTGTATTGATCTTTTTAAAGAACCAGGTTTTGGTTTTGTTGATCTTCTCTACAGATTTCAGCTCTAATTTATTATTTCTTTTCTTCTGCTTGCTTTGAATTTAAGTGGTGCTTCTTTTTGTTTCCTAAATTAGAAGCTTAGATTGTTAGATTTTTTTCCTAATATATGTATTCAATGCTTCTAATTTCCCTCAAAGCACTGCTTTTGCTGCATCCAACAAACTTTGATAAGTTGTATTTTCAACTTCATTTAGCTCAAAATATTTTAAGTTTCTTTATAGACTTCTTTGACATGTGTTATTTAGAAGTGTACTGATTCATCTCCAAGTATTTGGGATTTTCCAAGTAGCTTTCTGTTACTGACTTCTAATTTAATTTCATTGTTGTTTGAGAGTACACTTTGTATAATTTCTGTTCTTTTAAATTTGTTAAGGTGTGTTTTATGACGAAGAATGTTGTCTTGATAAATGTTATGTGTGAGTTTGAGAAGAGTGTATTCTGTTGTTGTTGGATGATGTATTCTAGAGATTTCAATTAGACCAGTTGATTGATGCTACTTTTGAGTTCAACTATGTTCTTACTGATTTTCTGACTGCTGGATATATCCATTTCTGACAGAGGGCAGTTGAAATCTCCAACAATAATAGTGGATTCTTCTATTAGTCTTTGCAGTTTTGTCAGTTTTTGCTTCATGTATTTTGCTGCTCTGTCATTAGGTACAAACACATTAAAGATTGTTGTCTTCTTAGAGAATTGACTCATTTATCACTATGTAATGCTCCCTCTTTAACCCTGATAATTTTGCTTGCTTTAAATTTTAACTTTCCTACTTTGCCTGAATTAAATAGCTACTCCAGCTTTCTTTTGATTAGTGTTAACATGGTATATGTATCCTTCCCCCTCCTTTTTCTCCCTCCCTCAACCATATCTACTCTACTGATGACTACAGCAAAGCATTCTTCATTTCTGTTATATTGATATCCTTATGATTCCTTAGAACTTCCTTCTCTCTGCTTACATTACCCAACTGTCCATGCATACTGTGTACTTTTTTCATTAGAGCTCTAAGCATACTAACCATACTTATTTTAAATTCTCAGTATGATGATTCCAATCCCTGCCATATAGGAATCTGATTCTCTTGCTTAGTTTGTCTTTTCAAACTGTACTTTTTGTCTTTTAGTATGCCTTGTAGTTTTTGTTGTTGTTGTGGAAAGTTGGACATGATACCCAGTTGGACTGCGTAAAAGAAACTCCAGTGAGTGGGCCTTTGGCGATGTGGCAGTAATGTGGAAAGTGAGGGGAACCTTCTATACTCTTTTGATTAGATCTTACTCTTTTAGTGATCATGGGATCCTGGTATGTGACCTGCACAACTGCTTCTCAGTCTTACTCCCCACCCCTCTTCCTCCATTTAGATGAGACAGAAAGGCTAGAGGGAGACAGAGTTGGGTATTTCCCTTATGCCAGTTGTTTAGGCTCTGGTAAAACCCAGTATAATTAAGCTCTAACAAAACAGTTTCCTTTGAGACCAGGCTTTTGTTAAGTACAGAATTTGGAGGGCACATTTCAAAATGGTTACTTTCCCCTCGCCTTGTTAGAAGAACAAGACTTTTCTCTGACATTCACTGTGAGAACTTGGTGGGGTTCCAGGAAGTAAAAGTGTGTCCCTGGCCTGGTCTCCAGGAGTTTTTATCTCTCAGGTTAGTCCATGCTCAGTCTCTAATAATTAGTGAATTACCCTTTAGGTATTCTTATCTGATGCTGGGCCCAGAAGTGGTTTCCAGGTGTTTTCTCCTCCAGGTAAACTGTGATTTTCTATATTTCTCTGTGTCTCAAGTTTTCAGGGTGATGGTTTTGTCCTGTACCTCAGTTCTCTCATGGATCAAAGCATACTGATTTTCAGTTTTTCAGCATTTTTATTTCTTTTTTTTTTTTTTTTTTTGTATATTAGGATGGAAGTTATGACCTCATGATTTTTGCTTTAACTTGGAGCAATAACACTTTCTTAACGCATTTTAATGGTATCAACACCATCATCAGGTGATGCTTTGGAGACTGATTAGCCTGACATGTGAGGTATTACAAATAAAACCAAGACTCTTACCAGACTGATCAACATTATTTTCCACATAGGTCTGACATAAAATCCTGCTTGATGTTACTGTGAAAATTTGGACCCAGACCTATAATTCTCATTAGGAATCAGATTGCCCTACTGGCTGGGGGAAAAGAATATGGGTGGGTACCTGGGAGTAGAATAAATGAAATTCTTTAAGTGGCAGTATTCACATTTTTATTGAGCAGTAAAAAATATATGTGGTCAACATTGTTACTTTCATTTGCAAGTAAAAGAGTTGGGAAGTATAGAAACCTGTACTTAACTTTTTATCAAGAGTACTTATCATCAAATTACTCCAATCCAGGCTTCGGCAGGTCTGGAATTTTCTTTCCAATGGATAGGAGTATGTGGTGGGAATTCCAGTTGATAACATTTTTATTAAAAAAAAAAAAAAAAGAATCAGCATAGTCAAGTTGTCTTAGTGTTACGGATTTCTGGATTTTGTCGTTGGAGGAGGTCAGGATCTTCCCAAGGCCTGGGTCCTCGAATATTCTTCCAGTCATCAAAAGCAGAGTCCTTTATTTTCTATAGAGCCACAAATATTAGAGGATAAATATTAGTATAGGAGCCCTGTGGGTTTGACTAGTACCTCAGTGAATGAATGAATAAATAAGTAGAAAGAATTCAATAGGCCCTCACTTATAATTCTAGTAAATAACTGCATATCAAGCTTAATAATTAAAGAAATGGCATATTTCTTAGGACTTAAAATTTTTCTTACTTCCTATTGATGTTACTGCCTATCTTTCCCCTCATCAGAATTAAACTATTAAAACAGAAAAAGTCTGTATTTTTTAAAAATTTATTTTATTAAATTATAGTTGATTTACAATGTTGTGTTAATTTCTGCTATACAGCAAAGTGATTCGGTTATACATATATATGTACATATACACATATATTCTTTTCCATTATGATTTATCACAAAATACTAAATATAGTTCCCTGTGCTATACAGTAGGACCTGGTTGTTTATCCATTCTATATATAATAGTTTGCAGCTGCTAATCAAAAACTCCCAATCCATCCCTCCCCCATGCTCTCCCCTGGCCACCACGAGTCTGTTCTCTATGTCTGTGAGTCTGTTTCTGTTTTGTAGATGTGCTCATTTGCATCATATTTTAGATACCATAATAAGTGATATCATATGGTATTTGTCTTTCTCTTTCTGATTTACTTCACTTAGTATGATAACCTCTAGGTCCATCCATGTTGCTGCAAATGGCATTATTTCATTCTTCTTTATGATTGAGTAGTATTCCATTGTATATATTAGTATGTACCACATCTTCTTTATCTATTCATCTGTTGATGGACATTTAGGTTGTTTCCATTTCTTGGCTATTGTGAATAGTGCTGCTATGAACATAGGGGTGCATGTATCTTTTAGAATTATAGTTTTCTCCAGATATATGCTCAGGAATGCTGGATCATATGGCAACTCTATTTTTAGTTTTTTGTGGAACCTCCATACTGTCTTCCATAGTGGCTACACCAATTTACATTCCCACCAACAGTGTACAAGGGTTATTTTTTCCCTAAACCCTCTTCAGCATTTGTTATTTGTAGATTTTTTTAATGATGGCCATTCTGACCTCTGTGAGGTGGTACCTCATTGTAGTTTTAACTTGCATTTCTTGAATAATGTACATGTTTTATTTTTGAGAGCACAAAGAAAGGGAAGAAGCTGGGAAAACAAAACTCCAGGTCCGAACACTAATCCAGCATAATAATGACTAGCATGGGTTAACATGGGTGATGGCAGTAAATGAAGAGAACAAAAGTGGAGACTCTAGAGTCTGCTAGAAGGAATAGAGACCAAGATGATTTGTTCTGCACCTAAGAAATGAGCCTGGGCTTAAGAATGAAAAGATATTCCCCATAGCTGCCATGAGCAAAGCTCTTTTGGGGCAATAAAAACTAGCTTCAACCACAGTTTGGATCACCATATCTTTTGTTAGTGTGAAGTGTCTCTCAAGCACAGGAATGAAAATAGGAAAAAAGGGAAGAACATAAACCTTTCTTTACCCTTCTGACACCACTCTGACAGTAACTTTCATGTATCTGCTTTGTTTATTCTGGAATAATTAAGTGAACAAGATAGAAAAAGAAACACAGAGAACACAGGATAGCTTTTATTCAGAGACAGGGAAAATGACATCAATTTACCTTGACACTTGGATACTAAGCATTACTCTTTTACTAACAAGCTATATAACCCTGGGCTAGGGATTTGAGCCATCTGGGCACTAATTCTCTCAAAAGTAATAATGAAAAGGCTAGACCAAATGGTCTATATGATTTCTTCAGCTCTCAAACTCTACGGCTTCTAAAAGAACTTTAAGGAACGTCCACTCCCAGACAAACCCTCCATAGCTATATACTGAGAAGTAGCAAATTAGAGGTTTTGACAAGATAATGGGGAAATAGTGAATGAACCATTCTCTAAATTTCACTTATGGTTTTACCAGGAGTTTACTAAATCTACATAGATGAACAAAATTCTACTAATTTAGTGTTCAAGAACAGAGTAAATTATTTTCAAGTATAGTTATGAAATGATACAAAGTTATAAAAAGGTTTTAAGAAAGAATAATGGCCTTCACTCAGATAACATAAGACCTATATGCTCAAGAGAATTTGAGAATAATTCTTAAATGGGATGCAAGGTTGGCAGAACAACTTCATGCAAAAGTGGTCCAGTCTCAAACTAAACTAAAAAACAACAACAATAAAACAAAAACAAACAACCACAACAAAAAAGTGGTCTAGTCTTAAGCTCTGACAAGATCCTCTGGGTAAACAATTTGGAGACTGAATGCCACAAAGTTTGAGGGGTTTAGGAAACATCAAAACCTTTCCACAGATCCTCCCTTACAAAGCATAAAATCAAGCTCAAAATGATCAGCCAATGATTGAACTGCTAAAATGAGAATCAACACTCTTCACACGTCTCTTCAATGTATATTATTCACAATGTCCACCTTTCAATCAAAAATGACCAAACATGAAAAGAAATGGGAAAATATGATCAGAGATGGAGAACACCCTCTCTCTCTACATCCTATAATAAAACATGCTATTAAGCTCTTTGATTTCATTAATAAGATAGGTGGAAAATGACACCTCGTTATAATTTTAATTAACATTCCCATTATAAGTTGAGCATCTCTTTATCTGTTTAAAAATGATATTTATTTCCTTGTCTCTGAACTCATTACATGCTCTGCCCATGTTCCTACTGATCAACTGAGCTGTTGAAATTTTCCATACTGATTTGCTCTTCATATTTAAATAAATTAATTCATCATGTTAAGATAAACAATATTTTAGAATTTCACATTTAACTAGTAACTTTATATACACTATTTTTTTTTTAGGTTGAACTTTTGAATTTTTATGTATGAATTCTGCAATCTTTACTTTTAAAGCTTCTGGGTTTTCTATCATATTTAAATAGGCTTTTCTGACTCAAGACCACTAAAAAGAATCTTCATTGTTTACTCCTAGTACTTTTAGCCTTTTGTTTTTTATTTTTAAATTCTTGATCCATCTAGAATATGGATATGAAACAGTATATGAAATATAGATCCATCTTTATTTTCTTTTCAAATGACTACATAGTTGTTCCAATAACATATATTTAAGGTAAATATTTTTTCCTGTATTGATAATAACTTGAATTTACCTTAAAGCAGGCAGAACCAGTCACTGACAAGGAAGATTGCTACATTAGCATACTGTACCTCATACTCTGATTCCAATGACACTTTATTCATTTTCAGTTTTTTTTCTAACTCAGGATCAATCTGTAGAAAAGAAAGAGTAGCCATAAGTTATTTAAGTCTGTTAGATCCCATTTTCAATTTTAAAAAGTAATATAAGGCATGGCTGGGATGGCATGGCAGATTACAAAAACATGGGAAAATCTCCACAAACCATCCGATTGCATAATGATAACTAATATAGTACTACCACCACTACTACAGCTAATAGCAGCTAATATTTACTGAGGACTTGGTATATGCCGCGTATTTTGACATTTATTACCTCCTTTAATCCTCAAAAAATCCTATGACATAAGTATTAGTATTATGATCAAAGTAAGGATAATGGAATACAGGTAGTTTGAATAACTTGTCAAAGAGGCAGAACTTGGCTTTGAATCTTGGCCCTCTGCCTCCAGAGTCTATGCTATTAACCACTACACTAAATTATGTTATTACATAGAATCATTACAAAAATACTAATAAATATAACACTGCTCTTGAAAACAAAAAAGAACACTTTATATATACCAGAAATTAAGAAGTTAGCTATGAAGAAATTAGACAGGATTCCATAGTGGTAAACAGAAACTGATGCCATGTTACCTGTGTATAGCAAAGTCTTTAGGAAAGAAGAATGTGATTGCTGAAATTAATTAACAACCATCACCACCAACAAAACCCAAATTCAATTCAGTGGAATAGCTGAATAATGACTAAACACAGCTTAAGACCAAAGTAGTACACAAGAAACACAACCTGAGGATTCCACTAGAATGATGCACAAACAGATGGGATAAATGAAAGAAAAGGCATATTATAAAAGCTAGATCCAAAATAGGTCTATTAGGGGTTTCAGAATTACAGAATAAAGAGAATGGAGGAAGGGCAATAACTAATCAATAATTAATGAATAATATATTAAAAATACATGATTCCTCAGACTGAAAGAGCACAATAAAAAATAATCACAACAGGAATTCCCTGGTGATCCAGTGGTTAAGATTCATTGATTTCACTGTTGTGGGCTGAGGTTCGATCCCTGGTCAGGGACCTAAGACCCTATAAGCCATGAGGTGCAGCCAAAATAAGTAAATAAATAAAATTTTAAAATAACCACAACAAAACAAAGACAGCCCACTCTCAATCAACTAATAGTAAAGCCTTAGGATATTAAGCATAAAAAGAAAATCTCAAAAGTAAAGAGTGAAAAGACAGCTTACTTACAAAGAGATGAGGATTAGAAAAAAGACTGTTCATCAGCAACTTAAAACGCTAAAATAAAATAAAATTATATCTACAATGTTGATATTAAAAGAATTACTTTGAATCTCAGTTTTATTTTGACTATTTTCTCTCTTCTTCCTCGGCTTCTACTTGATTGGGTTTTTCTCAATCAGTATTTTGAGTGGTGGAAATACATACAAACATATCAACAATCTCAGTAACTGCTGAACTCGTCTATTAACTAATAAAGATTTTCTGACTGACATTTTTAGAAATCCAGTTACATATTACTTACAAAAAATGCACTTAAAAAAAAAAGAATGAAAACACAAGGTTGAAGGCAGAGGTTACAAAAAATGATACACTACACACACACACACACACACACACACACAAAACTGGTGGGGGCAGGAGGATCAATACATAACAATATTTTTAATGGACAAAACAGAATTCAAGGCAAACAGCATCAGAAAGGAACATTTAGGACTTCCCTGGTGGTCCAATGGTTAGGACTCTGCGCAATGCGTGGGTTTGATCCCTGACTGGGGAACTAGGATCCTTCATGCATGAGGCACGGCCAAAAAAAAGAAAATTCAATATTGGAAAATGGAACAATTTTTAAAGAAAATGTTAGAATTATTAAATATTATGTGACTATATTGGTTTGAAATTTATGCAGCAAAATGGATAAAAATTTAAGAAATAAATACAAAAAACAACCTAAAGGAGCTTAACATACCTCTCCCAGAAACTAACTGATCAAGCAGATTATAAATAAGATTACTGAAGATGAGTAAAATGATTAACAAGTTCTTTCTAATAGATATATATAGAATTTTGAGCCCAGCAAATTTGGATTGCTATTTTCTCCTCAAACACACAAAAAATATTAATAAAAATTAAACTTATTATAGGGCATAATGGAAAACTAGGCAAATTCACATATAAAAATCGTCATACATAACATACTCAATGACTACAATCGATAACATTTAAAATCAATAGCAAAAAGATAACTGCAGAAAGAATCCACATATATGGAAGCTGAAAACGTTTTGAAATACATTAACATGTTAGAGAAGAAATCAAACTAAAAATTACAAAGTATTTACAAGTGAAGAGTCATCTGTTGCATGATCTTATTCATTCTAATAAGTTTAATCTTCTTGTGTATAAAATTTCTTGGTAGAGAACATTTCACACACATAATGACATTTTCATTCCTTTCTATCTAAACCCACTTAGTTCAGATTAGCTCAAGATGGCAGAGTGGAAGGACGTGAGCTCACCCCTTCTTACAAAAATGCCAAAATCATAACTACTGCAGAATAACCATCGACAAAAAAACACTGGAACCTACTAAAAATGATACCCTACATCCAAAGACAAAGAAGCCACAACAAGATGGTAGGAGGGGGCACAATCGTGATAAAATCAAACCCCATACCCATCAGATGGGTGACCCACAAACTGGAAAATCCCACAGGAGTGAAAATCCTGAGCCCCAAGTCAGGCTTTCCAGCCTGGGCATCCGGCAATGTGAGAAGGAGTCCCCAGAGAATCTGGCTTTGAAGGCTGATGGGGTTTGATCGCAGGACTTCCACAGGTCTGGGAAAAACAGGAACTCCACTCTTGGAGGGCACGCATAAAGTCTTGAGGGTACCAGGACCCAGAGGAAAAAAGCAGTGACCCCAGAAGAGACTGGGCCAGACCTACCTGCTAGCATTGGAGGGTCTCCTGGGGAGGCAGGGGGTGTCTGTGGCTCAGTGCAGGGACAAAGACACTAGCAGCAGCAGTTCTGGGAACTACTCATTGGCATGAGCCCTCCCAAAGGCCACCATTACCCCAACCAAACAGCCTGTAGGCTCCAGTGCTGGATCACTTCAGGCCAAATAACCAATGGCACGGGAACACAGCCCTGCCCATCAGCACACAAGTGGCTTAAAGTCTCCCTGAGCACAGCCCTGCCCACCAGAGGGACAAGACCCAGCTCCCCACCACTGGGAACCAGTCCCTCCCATCAGGAACCCTGCACAAGCCTCTTAGACAGCCTCATCCACAGAGGGCAGACAACAGAAGCAAGAACTACAATCCTGCAGCCTGTGGAATGGAAACTGCATTCACAGAAATTTAGTCAAAACGAGAAGGCAAAGGAATATGTCCCAGATGAAGGAACAAAACGAAACCCCAGAAGAAAAATTAAGTGGAGTGGAGATAGCCAACCTACTAGAAAAAGAATTCAGAATAATGATAGTGAAGATGATCCAAGATCTCGGAAAAAGAATAGAGGCAAGGATTAAGAAGATGCAAGAAATGTTTAACAAAGACCTAGAAGAATTAAGAACAAACAGAGATGAACAATATGATAACTGAAATGAAAAATACATTAGAAGGAATCAATCGTACAATAAGTGAGTCAGAAGAACAGATAAGTGACCTGAAAGACAGAATGGTAGAAATCATTGCCATGGAATATAATAAAGAAAATAGAATGAAAAGAAATGTAGACAGTCTAAGGGACCTCTTAAATGCACCAACATTCCCATTATAGGGGTCCCAGAAGGAGAAGAGAGAAAGGACCTGAGAAAATATTTGAAGAGATAATAGCTGAAAACTTCACACAGTCATCCAAGTCCAGGAAGCACAGAGAGTCCCAGGCACATAAACCCAGGGAGGAACACGCCAAGACTCCTAGTAATGAAATTGACAAATACTAAAGACAAAGAAAAAATATTAAAAGTAACAAGGGAAAAACAACAAATAACATACAAGGGAACTCCCATAAGGTTATCAGCTGATTTCTCAGCAGAAACTCTGCAGGCCAGAAGGGAGTAGCACAATATACTGTATTTAGAGTGATGAAAGGGAAGAACCTACGACCAAGAATGCTCTACCCAGCAAGCCTCTCATTCAGATTTGATGGAGAAATCAAAAGCTTCACACACCCCAATGTTCACTGCAGCACTATTTACAATAGCCAGGTCATGGAAGCAACCTAAATATTCATTGACAGATGAATGGATAAAGAAGATGTGGTACATATATACAATGGGATATTACTCAGCCATAAAAATGAATGAAATTGGGTCATTTGTAGAGATGTGGATGGACCTAGACACTGTCATACAGAGTGAAGTAAGTCAGAAGAAGAAAAACAAATATTGTAAATTAATGCATATTTGTGGAATCTACAAAAATGTTACAGATGAACCGGTTTGCAAGGCAGAAATAGAGACACAGAGGTAGAGAACAAAAGTATGAACATCAAGAGGAGGGCGGGTGGGATGAATTGGGAGATTGGGACTGACATATATACACTAATATGTATAAAATAGATAACTAATGAGAACCTGTTGTATAGCACAGGAAACTCCACTTTGCTGTAGAGAAGAAACACAACATTGTAAAACAACTATACCCCAATTAAAAAAAAAAAAAAAAACACTTTACAGACAAGCAAAAGCTAAGAGAATTCAGCACCACCAGACCAGCTCTGCAACAAATGCTAAAGGAACTTCTCTAGATGGGAAAGAAACCAGAAAGTTAAAACAACCTTGTACCTACATAGACTGCTATATCAAAACCTCACAGCAGGGATTTCCCCGGTGGCAGGGTGATTAAAAATCCACCTGCCAATGCAGAGGACATGGGTTCAAGCCCCGGTCTGGGAAGATCCCACATTCCACAGAGAAACTAAGCCCATGTGCCAAAATTACTGAGCCTGTGCTCTAGAGCCCACAAGCCACAACTACTGAAGCCTGTGCACCTAGAGCCTGTGCTCCTCAACAAGAGAAGCCACCGCAATGAAAAGCCTGCACACCACAACAAAGAGTAGCCCCCAATGGCCAAAACTAGATAAAGCCCATGCGCAGCAACAAAGAACCAATGAAGCCAAAAATAAATAAATAAATAAATTAATTAAAGACAAAAACAAAAAACCCTCATGGGAACAGCAAACCCCAAAACTATAATAGATACACACACAAAAAAGATAAAGCAACCCAAACAGAACAATAAAGATGGCCATCAAACCACAAGAGAACAAAAGAGGAAGGGAAGAAAAAAGACCTACAAAAACAAACCCCAAACAATTAAGAAAATGGCAATAGCAATTTACATATCAATAATCACCTTAAATGTAAACGGATTAAATGCTCCAACCAAAACACATACACTGGCTGAATGGATACAAAAACAAGACCCGAACATATGCTGCTTACAAGAAACCCACTTCAGACCTAGGGACACATACATACTGAAAGTGAGGGGATGGAAAAAGGTATTCCATGCAAATGGAAATCAAAAGAAAGCTGAAGTAGCAATACTCATATAAGGCAAAATAGACTTTAAAATAAAGACTGTTACAAGAGACAAAGGACACTACATAATGATCAAGGGATCAATCCGAGAAGATATAACAACTGTAAATACATATGCACCCAACATAGGAGCACCTCAATATATAAGGCAAATACTAACAGCCATAAAGGGAGAAATCGACAGTAACACAATAGTGGGGGACTTTAACACCCCACTTATATCAATGGACAGATCATCCAGACAGAAAATTAAAACACACAGGCCTCAAATGACACATTAAACCAGATGGACTTAATTGATATTTAACAATAATTCCATTCAAAAGCAGCAGAATACACATTCTTTTCATGTGCACATGGAACATTCTCCAGGATTGACCACATGCTGGGCTGCAAAGCGAGCCTTGGTAAACTTAAGAAAACTGAAATCATATCAAGCATCTTTTCCAACCACAACGCTATGAGATTAGAAATCAACTACAAGAAAAAAAACTGTAAAAAACACAAACACGTGGAGGCTAAACAATATGCTACTAAACAACCAATGGATCACTAAAGAAATGAAAGAGGAAATCAAATAATACCTAGCAACAAATGAAAACAAAAGCACAATGATTCAAAACCTATGGGATGCAGCAAAAGCAGTCTAATAACCAACAGGTGGGAACACAGGCCCGCCCATCAGCACACAAGTGGCTTAAAGTCTCACTGAGCACTGCCCTGCCCACCAGAAGGACAAGACCCAGCTCCACCCACTACTGGACGGGAACCGGTCCCTCCCATCAGGAAGCCTGCACAAGCCTCCTAGACAGTTTAGAGCAATACAATCTTACCTCAGGAAACAAGAAAAATTTCAAACAACCTAACCTTACAGCTAGAGCAACTAGAGAAAGAAGAACAAACAAAACCTAAAGTTAGTAGAAGGAAAGAAATCATAAAGATCAGAGCAGAAATAAATGAAATAGAGATGAAAAAAACAATAGCAAAGATCAATGAAACTAAAAGCTGGTTCTTTGACAAGATAACAAAATTGATAAACCTTTAGCCAGACTCATCAAGAAAAAAATGGAGGACTCCAATCAGTAAAATTAGAAATGAAAAAGGAGAAGTTAAGATGGACACCACAGAAATATAAGGATCATAAGAGACTACTACAAGTGACTATATGCCAATAAAATGGACAACCTGAAAGAAACAGATAAATTCTTAGAAAGGTACAAGCTCCCAAGACTGAACCAGAAAGAAACAGAAAACATGAACAGCCCAATCACAAGTATGGTAAGTCCCCTACATACGAGCCTTCAAGTTGCCAACTTTCAAAGATGCAAACTTATGTTCGCATGTCTAATCACATAAGTTACTTCACGTGTCTGGTGTACACTGTCACATGCATGCATCCTCTACAAGTGGTTGTGCTTTTGTGTACCTTACTGTACAGTACTGTATATAATACAGTAATACAGTATCTTTATTTCAAGCCCAGGATGTCTGGAAGCAAGTGTAAAAGCAGCTGGTGATATAGCTGGCACTGCTAAGAAGTATCAAGAGATAACAATGGAAACAAAAGTGAAAAAAATTGAGAGTGGAGCGAGGTGAAAAGATGGTAGACGTCACTCGTTCTTATAACATGAATCATTCAACCATCGGCACAATTCTAAAGAACAAAGACAAGATCATGGAATATAAGAAGTGCGCTGTGCCGATGATGTTGACAATAATATCGAAGAAGTGTGGAAGAATGATGGAGGAGATGGAGAAACTTCTCAGTGTATGGATGCAGGATCAGCAACAGTGTTGAGTCCCACTCAGCTTTATGTTGATTCAAGACAAAGCTAAAAGCCTTTACGAAGACTTGAAGAAGAAACACGGCAAAGAATCAGAGGGCACATCTTTTAATGTCAGCAATGACTGGTTTCATTGGTTCAAGGTTAGAGCCAAACTTCACAACGTAAAAGTAAGTGGCAAGGCAGTGAGTGCAGATACAGTAGCTGCCCGGGAATTTCCTGAAACTCTTTGAGAAATTACTGATGAAGGCATGTATTTAACAGAGCAGGTTTTTAATGTGGATGAGATAGGACTGTACTGGAAGAGGATGGCAGACCAAAGTTACATCAGTAAGGAGGAAAAGTTAATGCCAGGCTATAAAGCAGCAAAGGGCAGACTAACTCTGTTGTTTGGTGGCAGTGCTTCCCGCAATATGAAGCTGAAGGCTCTCTTAGTTTATCATTCAGAGAACCCAAGGCCCGTTAAAACAAAGCCAAGGGATCTCTTCCTGTTGTGTGGAAGAGTAACCCCAAAGCCTGGGTTACAGAGGCCATCTTCTACGACTGGTTTTTCCACCACTTTATCCCGGAGGTAGGGATATATTGCTTGGAGAAGGACATCCCGTTCAACATTCCTTTGCTGCTTGACAGTGCTCGGGGCCACCCCCCATTCATGGATGACTTTCATCCCAACGTCAAAGTAGTGCATCTGCCACCAAATACTATATTGTTCATCCAACCTATGGACCAGGGAGTTATAGTGACTTTCAAGAAATATTATTTACATCACACTTTTCACAGTAAAGGCGAGTGACAGGAATCAGGAACAACCTTGCGACAATTTTGGAAGGACTACAACACCTACAAGGCCATAAAAACACTGACTTTGCATGGTGTGAGGTTACAGCCATCACCATGAATGGGGTTTGGAAGAACCTTTGCCTGCAGTTTGTTCACGATTTTCTTGGATTTGAGAAGGTGGATGAGGAGCACAAAGAGATCTTCAGCAACTCAGTGACCCTAAGCGAGAAGCTGGAGCTAGATCTGCAACAGGACGGCTTCACTGAACTCCTTGCTGTGCAACACAAGGAGGTTACAGTACTAATGAAGACCTGATGGAATTGGAGGCCCAAAGAAAGGACAAAGAGAGACAAGAGGAAGAAGTAATTGAAGAACCGAAGAGATTCACAACAAGGGAAATGGCAAGGGGATTTTCTTTATTTGAGGAGGCACTGTTAGGTTTTGAGGCATAGGACCCAAACATAGAATGGTGCACGAAGGTTGCAGCAGACGTTCAGAATTCAGCCCAGTGCTACTGTATCATCTATGACAAGAAAAAAACAGCTACTACCCAGACATCAATGGATCGTTTTTTCAAGAGGGTGGATAGAACTGAATCCAGCAAGGAACCAGAACCTGTGCCATCAACATCAGGCGTGAGTGAAACTGCACCTTGCCCTCCATCTCCTATTGCTGACGATCCTTCCTCCTATTGCTCTACCATCTCCCACCTCCTCTCCCTCCTCCAGTCAGTAATTCTTCTTGCCTGTTCACTCGATGCCAGCCCCTGTATGTCAGCTGTTGTACTGTACTACTGTACTTTTCAAGGTACTGTACTGTAAGATTAAAAATGTTTTATTTTTTTGAGATGTTTGATTTTTACATATTATTTGTGTGAAAAGTATTATAAACCTATTACAGTACAGTACTATATAGCCGACTGTGTTAGTTAGGCACCTAGGCTAACCTAGGCTAACTTTGTTGGACTTACGAACAAATTGGACTTACAAATGCACTCTTGGAACAAAACTCGTTCATGTGTAGGGGACTTACTGTACTGAAATTGAAACTGTGATTAAAAAACTCCCAACAAACAAAAACCCAGGACCAGATGGCTTCACAGGTGAATTCTATCAAACATTTAGAGAAGAGTTAACACCTATCCTTCTGAAACTGTTCCAGAAAAATTGCACAGGAAGGAAAACTCCCAAACTCATTCTATGAGTCCACCATAGCCCTAATACCAAAACCAGACAAAGATACCACAAAAAAAGAAAATTACAGGCCAATATCACTGACGAACACAGACACAAAAATCCTCAACAAACAACTAGCAATCTGAATCCAATAATACATTAAAGGATCATACACCACGATCAAGTGGGATTTATCACAGGGATGCAAGGATTTTTCAGTATCCACAAATCAATCAGTGTGATACACCACATCAACAAGCTGAAGAATAAAAACCATATGATCATCTCAATAGATGCAGAAAAAGCTTTTGACAAAATTCAGCACCCATTTATGAAAAACACTCTCCACAAAGTGAGCATAGAGGGAACCATACCTCAACATAATAAAGGCCATATACAACAAACCTACAGCTAATATAATATTCAGTGTTCAAAAGCTAAAAGCAGGGACTTCTTTGGTGGTCCAGTGGGTAAAACTCCGCACTCCCAATGCAGGGGGCCCGGGTTCAATCCCTGGTCAGGGAACTAGATCTCGCATGCATGCCGCAACTAAGAGTCCGCAGGCCGCATCTAAAAAGTCCGCATGCCACAATGAAGAGTCCGCGTGCCGCAACGAAGACCCAGCACAGCCAAAATAATAATTAAAAAGTAAATAAATATTTCAAAAAAAGCTGAAAGTATTTCCTCTAAGATCAGGAAGAAGACAAGGATGTCCACTCTCACCACTTTCATTCAACACGGTTGTGGAAGTCCTAGCTGTGGCAATCAGAGAATAAAAAGAAATAAAAGGAATCCAAATTAGAAAACAAGTAAACTGTCACTGTTTGCAGATGACATGATACTGTACATAGAAAATCCTAAAAACGCTACCAGAAAACTACTACAGCTCATCAATGAATTCGGTAAAGTTGCAGGTTACAAAATAAATACACAAAAATCTGTTGCATTTCTATACACTAACAACGAAATATCAGAAAGAGAAATTAAAGAAAAAATCCCATTTACCACCACATCAAAAAGAATAAAATACCTAGGAATAAACCTACCTAAGGAGACAAAAGACTTGTACTCTGAAAACTATAAGACTCTGATGAAAGAAATCGAAGACGACACAATAGAGGGAAAGATATACCATATACTTGGATTGGAAGAATCAATGTTGTCAAAATAAGTATACTAACCAAGGCAATCTAGATTCAATGCAAACCCTATCAAATTACCAATGGCATTTTTCACAGAACTAGAACAAAAAATCTTAAAATTTGTATGGAGACACAAAAGACCCTGAATAGCCAAAGCAATCTTGAGAAAGAAAAATGGAGCTGGAAGATTCAGGCTCCCTGACTTCAGACTAAACCACAAAGCTACAGTCATCAAAACAGTATGGTACTGGCACAAAAAATAGAAATATAGATCAATGGAACAGGATAGAAAGCCCAGAAATAAACCCACATACCTATGGTCAATTAATCTATGACAAAGGAGGTAAGACTATACAATGGAGGATAGACAGTCTCTTCAAGAAATGGTGCTGGGAAAACTGGACAGCTACCTGTAAAAAAATGAAATTAGAATGCTCTTTAACACCATACACAAAAATAAACTCAAAATGGATTAAAGACCTAAATATAAGGCTGGACACTATCAACGTATTAGAGGAAAACATAGGCAGAACACTCTCTGACATAAATCACAGCAATATCCTCCTTTTCAATCCATCTCCCAGAGTAATGGAAATAAAAACAAAAATAAACAAATGGGACCTAATGAAATTTAAAAGCTTTTGCACAGCAAAGGAAACCATAAACAAAACAAAAAGACAACCCACAGAATGGGTGCAAATATTTGCAAACAATGCAACAACAAAGAATTAGTCTACAAAATTTATGAACATCACATGCGGCTTAATATCATAAACACAAATAACCCAATCAAAAAATAGGCAGAAGACCTAAATAGACATTTCTCCAAAGAAGACATACAAATGGCAAGAGGCACATGAAAAGATGCTCAGCATCACTGATTATTAGAGAAATGCAAATCAAAACTAGAGTGAGATATTGCCTCACATAAGTCAGAATGGTTATCATCAAAAAATCCACAAACAACAAATGCTAGAGAGGGTGTGGAGAGAAGGGAACCCTCCTACACTGTTTGTTGGAATGTAAATTGGTGCAGCCACTGTGGAGAACAGTATGGAGATTCCTTAAAAAACTAAAAATAGAGCTACCATATGATCCTGCAATCCCACTCCTGGGTATATATCTGGAGAAAAACATGGTCCAAAAGGATACACACACCCCAACGTTCACTGCAGCACTGTTTACAATAGCCAAAATGTGGAAGAAACCTAAATCTCCATGGACAGATGATTGGATAAAGAAGATGTGGTACATATATACAATGGAATATTACTCTGCCATTAAAAAGAATGAAATAATGCCATTTGCAACAACAGGGATGGACCTAGAGATCATCATATTGAGTGAAGTAAGTCAGACAGAGGAAGACAAATATTGTATGATACTGCTTACCTGCAGAATCTTAAAAAAAACAAATGATACAAATGAACTTATTTACAAAACAGAAACAGACTCACAGACTTAGAGAATGAATTTATGGTTACCAGTGGGGGGAAGGCTGGGTGGTGGAAGGGATAGTTAGGGAGTTTGAGATTGACATGTACACACTGCTATATGTAAAATGGATAACCAACAAGGACCTACTGTACAGCACAGGGAACTCTGCTCAATATTATGTAACAACATAAATGGGAAAAGAATTTGAAAAAGAATAGATACATGTATATGTATAAATGAATCACTTTGCTGTACACCTGAAACTAACACAACATTGCTAATCAACTACAGTCCAATATAAAATTAAAAATTTTTTTAAAAACCGTGTAGTTCATTTTGCTGTCCAATTTTATGGGCTATGATATCCAAAATATTACTTTAAAAGTAGCTACAATTACGGATATTCCTTTATTGTTCCTAGCTTTAATAGCAATGTTTTTAATGTTTCTCTATTAAGAATATTTACTATGATTACTGCTTGTTAAAGAAAATTCAACAAGGTAGTTAGATCAACACCCAAAAATCAAAGGGCATGGATCCACATACAAAATCAATATAGTTTCTTTATGCAAGTAAAAACCAATTAGAAAATGTAAGAGAAAGAAGAATACATAGCCAGAATAGTATCATCTATTTAGAAAATTAAATTCATAGCTAAAAACATTTTGAAAAAGAAAACGAGATGCCCAGGTGGTTTCACTGGCAAATTCTATAAAATATTTAAGGAAGAAGTAACACCAATTCTACATAATCACTTCCAGAAAATAAAAAAGAGGAAACACTTCCCAATTCATGTTATGAAGTCAACATTATCCCAATACCAAAACCAGACTGTTGGGGAGGAACAATTTTCCCTTCTTCCCTTCTAGGGTCGTTGGCTAGTTTAATAATTAAATTGACATAAAACAGATTTAACAGGAGAAAAACATTTAATTATGTATGTACCGGAGCCCCACAAACACATGAGACTCACAGGCAGTCAAATTAGACTTATATGCCATCCTGAGCTAAGGGGGTAGGGGTCTGGGGCTTCAAAGAGGAAGCAGATAATCCACAGGAAGATGAGAAGACCAAATGTTTGGTAAACAAACGTTACCATGCCATGCAGGTAAGTCCTTCTGATATAAAAAGTTCTCTCTCATAATAGCTATCTTCCTGGTACAGGCTTCCTACCTAAATCCTTTTGGGCAGTTAAGGAAGAGATAAAAAGCTTTTCCTGCGTCTGTTGGGGCATAATTGCCTTCAGCTTAAAACAATCCACATGCCAAAGTGGCACATTTTGGGGTGGTGTATTCTGCTCCCCATCAAGACCAAAAGAGTAGAAGGAAAAAAAAAAAAAATCTGTAGACCACAACAGTCTGTAGTGCAACTTCTAGTGGAAGAGTAAGACTACAGCTCCCAAACTAATGGAACAACAGCAAAATAATAAAATGTTATTAATCCAAAAGAGAACAACAAGACAGAAATAATTATAACAATAGAACATAAAAGGCATATTTAAACCCAAATATATTTTAAAATTACATTAAATGTAAATATATTTAATGAGCCAATTAAAAAACAAAACTATTAAAACATATTTTCTGTTTATAAGAGATACATCTAAAACTTAAGTTTACAGAAAGGTTGAGATTAAAAAGAAAGCTGGTGAAGCCATATTAATATCCAACAAAATAGGTAAGCGGAAAAAGCATTATTACCGCGCAAAGTTTCATTACAATGAAAATTCAATTCGCGGAGCAGACATAATAATTCTGAAATTATATGTACCTAATACCACGGTGAAATAGGCAAACAGTCATAATGAGAGATGTTAACATAATTCTCTTGGTACGAGAACAGATATAAAAAGTCAAAAACACAGAAATTTGAAAAAACACAAATAACAAACTTGACCAAATGGATGTATAAACTTTTAGTATGTACCCAACAACATACTTTTATTATGTACCCAACAAGCATACATCATTCATACAAACTGATCATGTGTTAGCTCATAAAGCCAGTCTCAACAAGTATCAAAAGAAAGAACTCAATGAAAATTTTCTTTGATTACAACACACTCAAGTTAGAAATCAATAAAAAATAGTAACTAGAAAATTCCCTGTTTATAAGTTAAGGAAAAACACTTCTAAATAGCTCATGGATAAATAAAAACAAATTTAATTTGATTGATTATGAATATATTACATATTAAAACTTTCATGAGATAGCCATGGCCATGCTTAAAAGGAAATTCATCACATTACAAGCTTATATTACAAAAGAAGATGGAATTAATCATTTCTTAATCGCAGTTTCGAGAGTCAGGATGTCTTTGGTTTATGGTTCTCTGCCCAGGCAGTCCATGGCTCAGGGGTCTGTGAGCTAGTCTTGCCCTAGAGAAATAACCTGAGTTTCTACATTAATGATGATATCTAAAATAGCAGTTTTAGTACATTAATGATGTTACTAACAACAGCAATTTTTTAGTCATCTGACTCTGGTTGATTAGTGTTCAGTTAGCTCAAGATTGAGGTCAGATGGGACAAGAAAGGGAACAGAGTTCTGGATAGAGAGATTAATCAAACTCAATACAGGAACTTTTAGGGGGACTCAGTTTCATCATCACGAAAAATTCAAATTCACCACGTAATTAGGTAACAATTCATTACACACCCACCAAAATTGCTTTAAAAAATAAAATGAGGAAAAAAACCCAACCTATAATAGCAAGTAGTGGCAAGTATTTGGAGCCTGGGGAACAAAAAACTGTTGGCAGTGATGACTGAAAGAAAAACGCACAATATAAGCGCTCTCGGCTGAGTATCCAGTGTCTCATTGAGGACTATAGCCCAGGAGACAACCTCCCAGATGGATCTGAAGAACTGCTCTGAAGAGGCAGGGGAAGAGGCTAGTATATATATATAGTATATATATGGCTAAGGAATACGTGCAATCAAGCATACATCTCGGTAGAAGGTTATTGCTAGTCATGAGAAAGAGACATCTCAGTTAATGATTTTAGTGCTCTCCTGAGTATGGGAAGATGCAAGAATCCAGGTTCATAAAAAATATTTTCCAAAATATATCTAACTAAGGGCCTGTTTTGCCTGTTTTGCCAAAGCAGAGTGTCTCATCCTGTTCTTTGTCTTGAATTCCTTTCAGGGTGTATTGTAAAGTCAGTGATTGTAGTGGCTAATGACTTGATCCCTATGAGGCAGGAGACAGATGGGCCCCAGGCTGAGCAGCTTGAGACTGTCCCGTTGGGGGACAGGAGCAAGGAGGAGCTGAGCCCTGCCCAAATAAACGATAAAGAGACCACATATTTCTCATTCTCGAGGTCAAGGAGACCATCCCGACTATGCATGCGCAGAAAGGCTCCTCGGGGGTCAAAATGGGAGGGGGCGCCACTCCACAGTAAGTGATGTCAACCTACCCATAGCCCTCTTCGCTAGAATCCATCTTGACTAAGAGATGCGTGCGCACACAGGGGAGGACCCTGAGATAAACAAATATGGACTAAGAGCCAGGCAAAGGCAAGGTGACTGGCCAGAGGAAACCCAGAAGAAATGCCCCATGTAAGTGATTCAAACTACCACGAGGGCGTGACTCTTTCTCTGAGTCCACCCATGTTAAGTTTTTTCACACATACTCTTTTTCCTCCTAATAAACACTTTGTTTCACTACTTTCCATCTCTTTGTGGAAATTCACTTCTACAAAGCCGACTGGCCACTGGCCTAGTGGCTAGGATTCACCACTCTCACTGCCACAGCCTGAGTTCAGTCTCTGGCCAGGGAACCGAAATCCTGCTTCAAGCCATTGCTGTCCAAGGCCACCCAAGATCACCTACAGAACTGGATGGAGGACGACATTCTTTGTTTTAAAGCAGCAGTGTAGAATGTGAAGGGAAGCAGAATATGACACCCCAAAATATGTCTCTTTGGCATAAGGATTATCTTGAGCTGATTGTTTTTAGGAAACACTAGACAAGCAAGCTCTGAAAACCAGTACAAGTTACCCTTTTGTGAGGGACACATACATTTTTAAAGGAAATCTCCATTTATAAGCGTCTCCCTTTTAGTACCAGGAAGAGAAGGATGATTCTAAATCACAACAAACTTCTACCAATCGAGAAGGCACCCACTTAAATCTGTGTAACAACCTTACCCCTTTACTGTGTTTTTCCCAGTAACCTCTCATAACTGCCCTCCCCCTCCAACATCCTTCTTCTGTCTTCAGATAGTATTTAAGGTGATGGTGGGGAAAGTTTTACTCACTTTTCCTGGGTATCTCCCATGTATACAAGAGGTATACATGTTATTAAACTTCTGTTTGTTTTTCTCTTATTAATCTGTATTTTATTACAGAAGGATCTCAGCCAAGAATGTAGAAGGGTAAAGGGAAAATTATTTTTTCTCCCCTACAATTGATTCAATCACTCTGAAAACCAGTTTGGAAATTATCAAATAAAGGTGATAATCCAGCAATTCATTTTTTGTACACATGCAGCAAGAAAAATATACAAGAATGTTCACAGCAACATTATTTTCACTAACCAAAACTGCCAAGCAACCCAAATGTCTAAGAGTAAAATGGACAAATAAATTATGGTATAATTAGTGGAATACTATATAGCAATGAAAAATCATGGGGTCAGCAACTATGGCCCATGGACCAAATCTAGTCTAATATCCATTTTTGTCAGTAAAGTTTTATTTGAACACAGCCATGCTCATTTGTTTTTGTCCATGGCTGCTTTTATGATACAACACAAGATTTCAATAGTTGTGGAAGAGTGTAGCTCACAAAGCCTAAAACACTTACTACCTGGCTCCTTACAGGAAAAGCTTGCTGACCCTGAATTTAGAGCTAAAATAGAGATGAATTTCACATACATAATACTGGGGGGAGAAAAAGGCAATCAACACAATGATAAAGCAACCTACTGAATGAAAGAAAATAAGTGCAAATCATATAACTCATAAAAGGTTAATATCCAAAATATATAAAGAACTCATACAACTCAGTACCACCCCTCCAAAAAAAAAAATCTGCTTAAAAAATGGGCAGAGGATCAGAACATTTTTCCAAAGAAGACATACAGATGACCAACAGGTACATGAAAAGATGCTCAACATCACTAATCATCAGGAAAATGCAAATCAAAACCACAATGAGATATCACCTCATACTTGTTAGAATGGCTATTATCAAAAGGACAAGAAATGACAACTGATGGAGAGGATGTGGAAAAAGGGAGTCCTTGTGCACTGTTGGTGGGAATATAAATTGGTACAGCTACTGTGGAAAACACTATGGAGATTCCTGCAAAAAATGGAAAATACAGCTACCATATGGCCCAGGAATTTCACCTCTGGGTATTTATCTGAAGGAAATGAAATCACTATCTTGAAGAGGTATCTGCACCCCATGTTCACCACAGCATTATTCACAATAGCCAAGACATGGAAACAACCTAAGTGTCCATCGATGGGTAATGGATAAAGAAATTGTGATGTGTCTATACACAATGTAATATTATTCAGCCATAAAAGAAATGAAATCTTGCCATTTTTGACAACAGGGATGGACCTCCCCATTTTGACAACAGGATTATGCTAAGTGAGATAAGTCAGGCAAAGAAAGACAAATACTGTTTGATTTCACTTATATGTGAAACCTGAAAAACAAAACAAACGAACAAACATAACAAAACAGAAACAGAGTCATAGATACAGAGACAAGTAGTTGCCACAGGGAAGGGGGAAGGGAGGAGGAGAGAAATGGGTAAGAAAATTAAGAGGTACAAACTACCGGTTACAAAATAAATGAGTTATGGGTATGAAACATACAGTGTGGGGAATAGTCAGTAATGATCTCACTTGTATGTGGAATCTAAAAAAACACACAAACAAAAAAACCAAGCTCATAGATACAGAGAACAGACTGGTGGTTGGTACTGTAATTATTCTCATTTTCATTATCTGAATCCTAAAAAACATGGTCATGATATTTACAATGTTAAAAATTAAACAAGCACTATTTCTTTACAAATTACAACAGTCAAGCAAAGGTTTAAAAAAAAAGACTGTTAATGCTCAGGATCACAATGCACTTAATTGTACACTTAAATCATATTACTTGGAGTGATGCAAAAGCAGATAATCTATTACTGTGGATCCACAGTTGTTAGCATTAGGAGTCAGGAGAAAAAAAGAGCAACAGCCATAATGAAGGCAGATGAGCTATGTCATATCTATTTCACACTAGAAATTGAAAGCTATTGTTTTCAGCTTATTTGTTTAAGCCCACCTCATGGGTTCTGTACTTTCCTTTCAACCTTCCATACCCACGACTGAAAAGCAGGAATTTTTACGTCCTGGGACACTGGATTTTCAGGCCTAAAATCAGGACAGTTCCAGGCAACCTAAAATGGCTGGTCACTTTGAATCAATACCATCTTTTTCCACCCTCCTCAAAACTTCTCAGCTGTACTTATCCTTGATCTTTCTTAACTGAATTTGTCCTCTCAGCCACAGTCTTGACCCCCAGTCCTTGACCTCAGCAATCTTTCCCTCGACTCCTCCTTAATCTCAACCTCTCAACCCTTGTAACAACTGTCAACCTCAACCAATCTTACCTTCTCAATTCCTCTCAAATTTAATCCACCTTACCCTCTCAACCTTATTTGAACTCAACCTCACCTAAACACTGACTCTTGACTTCACCTGAGTCTGACTTCTCAACAGCAACCAACCTGGACATCTCAATCTCAGGAGGTCTTGTTCTCTGATCCTTCTCACCTCAACTTTGTCCTCTCAGCCTCCTTCCATAGACCTTGACCAATCTCATCCTCTTAACTTCAATCAACCTCATTTCTCCCACTTTATTCTCTTTACTTCGACCCCCTCGTCTAGACCTCTTCTGTTACTGCAATCTCCCTCACTCTCTCTTGCTAAGAAAATTTACACAGTCCTCAAAACCAAAGCCTCAAGTCATCTGATATTTATTCAGATTTTAATATCATATATGTCACTATCAATTTGCTGATAAAAATTTTTCTGGAACCCATTCATTTCTATCTTCATTGCAAATGTTTTCTTTCAGATTCCATTACTGTTCATCTATACTACTGCCAAAGTGTCTTAACAGGCCTCTCCATCTCCACTTGAAACAATCTCTTCCCTCCTATCTTGCTCCCCCAATCTCCACTCTATGTTAGCCACTCTATGTTATATAATACTAATCATTTCCATCATTTAGCTAACTCTTACTCATTCTTAACCTTAATTCAAAGGTTGATACCTCTAGCAGACCTTCTCTGATACCCGTTTCCCAAGTCTAAACCGTATGCCTCTCCTTGAAGTTCTAGTAATGTTTTACGCAGAATTCTAATATAGCATTTCACTGGGCATTGTAATATTGTATGTTTGGATACATGTTTATATTAGATGTCTCCCAGCCTTGATGATGCTATAAGCTTTATAAGAACCAGTTTCTTGAATCTTTAGCTGTAGGATCTAACACATGATAAACACATGACAAATATTCAATTATTTTTCAAATATGTACATGACATCCCATTTCCAAAAGTCAGATTATTATAACTTTCATCTTAAAGCAAAAGGGAAAAAATTCCTTAATAAAATAATTGGGATGCTAACAGAAACTTTAAAACTCAGTTATAATTGCTCTATTCCCTCATAGAAAGTATATATTCCTTTTAAATTTACTATTTATTCTAACACCTACTGTCTTTAAGACTAGCTAGCGTTGGTATTTCTCTTAAACCATAAAATTAACTGAAAAAATGGAATAGGTCTTTAATACTCTCCCACCAACATTACTGAGGTCTGCTAATGAAATACAGCTGACCCTTGAAAACACGAGTTTGAACCTCGAGGGTCCACTTATACAAGGATTTTCCTCAATAAATAACAGTTGGCCCGCCATATCTACGAGTTCTGTATCCGTGGATTCAACCAACTGCAGATCGTGTAGTACTATAAAGAAGATGTGGCACATATATACAATGGAATATTACTCAGCCATAAAAAGAAATGAAATGGAGGTATTTGTAATGAGGTGGATGGAGTTAGAGTCTGTCATACAGAGTGAAGTAAGTCAGAAAGAGAAAAACAAATACAGTATGCTAACACATATATATGGAATCTAAGGGGAAAAAAAAGGTCATGAAGAACCTAGTGGCAAGACGGGAATGGGGACACAGACTTACTAGAGAGTGGACTTGAGAATATGGGGAGGGGGAAAGGTGAGATGTGACAGGGTGAGAGAGTGTCATGGACATATATACACTACCAAATGTAAAATAGATAGCTAGTGGGAAGCAGCCGCATAGCACAGGCAGATCAGCATGGTGCTTTGTGACCACCTGGGGGGGTGGGATGGGGAGGGTGGGAGGGAGGGAGATGCGGGAGGGAGGAGATATGGGAACGTGTGTATATCTGTAGCTGATTCACTTTGTTATAAAGCAGAAACTAACACACCATTGTGAAGCAATTATACTTCAATAAAGATGTTTAAAAAATAAAAAATAAAAAATAAAAAAATAAAAAGTACTATAGTATTTATTGAAAAACATCTGGGTATCAGTGGACCAGCACAGTTCAAACCCCTGTTGTTCAAGGGTCACCTGTACTCGGGAAAAAACCCTCAAATATCAGATGTGCGCCACAGACAAAAGCTACATACTTCTGAATGAATTAACCAGAATGGTTCTGTAACAACAGACCTGAATTTGACAGTAATTGTGTAATCATAGAGGTGGGAATCCTAGTTCTACCCCTAAATAGCACATGACCTTAAGCAAGTTACTTAAGCTCTCTGAGCCTCAGATTCCTCACCTGTGAAAATAGAGACAGTAATATATCTATGCAGGAGCCAGTATAGTCCTACCACAAATGCATACTTATAAAAAGGATCGCTATGAAAAGATAGGTATCACTATAATGAAAGATAATTTTCCTTTCTTTTAGTATTAGTTACTAAAGATACACATCAATATAACTTATAATTTACTGGTATTAATACAAAATAGCTAATTTACAATTAGAATAATAAAATGGAGTGAAATTATTGTCCCATATTCTTTAGTCCCTTCTAGATCCTAAAAATGGCTACACCAGAGCATATTTTGTGGGAAAAAGCTAACAGTACTGCAAAGTTTTTAGTGAGTGAGGAGAAAGATTACTAAATTCTTTACATTTCATGATTCACTTCCATGTGATCATTAATGTCATTTTAAAGAGTAAGAAAGAGCCCAAAGATCATATATCAGCCCTGAAAAGCATGATAAAACTCAGACTGCTTAGTATATGGAGTATACATGATATCATCTCACACCTGTCAGGATGGCTATCATCAAAAGAACACAAATAGCAAATGTTGGTGAGGATGTGGAGAAAAGGGAACCCTCCTACACTGTTGGTGGGAATGAAAATTGGTGCAGCCACTGTGGAAAACAGTATGGAGGTTTCTCAAAAAACTAAGAATAGAACTACCATATGACCCAGAAATTCCACTCCTGTGTATATATCCAAAAAAAAAAAGCAAAAACACTGATTCAAAAAGATACATGCACCCCAATGTTCATAGCAGCAACATTTACAATTGCCAAGGTATGGGAGCAACCTAAGTGTCCATCAGCAGATGAGTGGATAAAGAAGATGTGTGTGTGTCTGTGTGTGTGTGTGTGTGTGTGTATATATATATATATATATATATATATATATATATATATATATACACACACATGTATGTTTTACTTAGCCATAAAAAAAGAATGAAATTTTGCCATTTGCAGCAACATGGATGGACTTGGAGGGCATTATGTTAAGTGAAATAAATCAGACAGAGAAAGATAAATACTGTATGATATCACGTATATGTGGATTCTAAAAAATATCACAAACTAGTGAATACAACAAAAAAAGAAGCAGACTCACAAATATAAAAAACAAACTAGAAGTGACCAGTGGGGAGGGGGGAGGGGCAACAGGGGTGAGGGCGTGGGCAGTACACACTGTTGGGTGTAAGACAGGTTCAAGGATATAATGTATGACATGGGGAATATAGCCAATATTTTGTAATAACTGTAAATGGAAAGTAACCTTTAGAAATTGTATAAAAAATTTTTTTTAAAAGAGTCCAAAGATCATATATCAGTCTTTTATTTTTTTAACAGCTGTTTCTATTATTTTTATTTCATTTAGTTACTTATTTAGTTATTTATTTTATTTTTTGGCATCACTGTGCAGCATGTGGGATCTTAGTTCCCTGACCAGGGATCGAACCCATGCCCCCTGCACTGGAAGCGCAGAGTCTTAACCACTGGACCGCCAGGGAAGTCCCCATATATCAGTCATAAAAAGCAAGATAAAACTCAGGACAGCTTAGTTTACTGAATATTCGTGTCTCATAAACCAGAACATACATGTACACATGTCAAACTCCAATGACAGTTCTTACTTTAATCTTCACAGCATCATAACGGATTTGTGAAAACTCACGAAGACCAAAAGAACCTCCAACAATCAGCAACTGAAACAAGACAGGGAAACAATTAAACAAAATAGAAGGGCAGAATTCAGTCTATCTATACATTACTTACCTGAACACCAACAGTGGCAGATTATACAAAATCCTATAGACTATTTTCCCTGGTAAGTTACCACTCATCTTTTCAGAGTAGATATAGTACACACCATCACTGGGAAACATTTTAGCACATGAGCAAATACCAAAATCATTACCCCCACCTGTACTTGACCTTATGATTTAAATATCACCATCAGAAGCAT
This sequence comes from Balaenoptera ricei, assembly GCF_028023285.1. Classification (NCBI taxonomy): domain Eukaryota; kingdom Metazoa; phylum Chordata; class Mammalia; order Artiodactyla; family Balaenopteridae; genus Balaenoptera; species Balaenoptera ricei. Next base: position 156,508,569 of record NC_082640.1, read on the forward strand.
TATATTACTTGATTCTTACAAAAGACCTATGAGCTAAGGGAAAAAAATACACTTAATAGATGAGGAAATAAAAGCACAGCCAACTAAATGACTTGCCCATGACTGTAATGGGTAAATCCAGGAATAAAATCCTGACCTTGCTTCTTCAAGACTAGAATTCTTTCAATTTTATGATTTTGCAAAATAGGCCAATTAGAGAGCATTTTTCTCCATTTTCTAACCACGTGATAAAACAATCTCATGAAATACGTTACCCTTCTCAGTATGTGGTACACCTTAAAAGAGCCCATGAATTGCCATGACTGCTTTAGTATCTCCTCCGATAATCTAATGGGCTTTACTCTCATCCTAAAGCTGTAAAAGTCTAGCAATTTGGAAGAAAATTAAGTTTGATCCCTACCATCAATATATTAATATTACCAATTAAAGTAATACAAACAGATAAAAACACTGTAAAATATAAAATTCTATAATTCTGAAGTTGGAATACCGACACAACCTTGAGGCTATGAATTTAAAAACCCAATAAATCTGACCACATAAAAATTTAGTCTCTTACCTGCAAATAAATGAAATAAAAATGACATAAAATCAAAAGATAACAAACCAGGAAAAATAGCTGTTATATATAACCAGTTAATACTTCCAATGTCAATATGTAATCATTCTTTGTATAAGTAAAGTAACTTTTTTGTCTCTTGGTTCCAATGAAAATGAGACACGCTGGGACCTGGGACCTGGGACCCTTTGCTGCAGTGCCTGCACATGGACAAACTTCTCCTCCAGCAACAAAATGCAAAGAAAGTATAAAGGACTAAAAATTACTGCAAGCATGCACAGCTGGGGCAAATTATGCACAACAAGATACAAAAAGACCAAAAACCCAACTGCCACTTCTGAAGAGCCGGGAGCAAAAACAGGGTGTCAGGAGCAAAAGCAGGGTACTGGGTATGCCCCCTGCACTCAACACCACCAAAGGGGTGGGCAGACCACCTAAGCCACCCCTTTAGCCCCACCCATGGACACATCCCTACGCTCACCCCATATAAGGAATCAGCTGGCCCCCACCGTCAGGGATCAAGCAAGGGGACCTGTTACCTGTTTTTGCTCCCCCCTGCTAATAAAGCCTTGCCTGAATTTCTTGTCTGGCCTCTTATCAATTTCTATTGATTAAGGAAGGCCAAGAACCCCGGCTGGTAACAAAAAGACACACCTGTGATTTTCCTAACTCCTCTCAGCCTCCCTTTATTCATTCTTCCTCACCTTCCCATCTCAAATTGTTGGAGCATCGCAAAAGGCTCAGTCTTCACACCTTTTTAACCTATTCACAACCAAAAGAGTCCCTAGGTGATGCCATTCAGTTCCATGGATTTAAATAGGCTCTATACCCTAACAACTTCCAAATGTACATTTTCAGTGGGAAACATCCCACTGAAGTGAAGACCTGCCCTCCTACTTGACATCTCCACTTGAAAGTTTAACAGGTATAAAAAATTCTTGATTTTTTACCCCAACACTCTTTCTGCCCCAATCTGCTGCTACTCAATCTTCCACATCCCAATTAAGGTCAAATACTTTCATTCAAGCCAGCTTCTCTGGCGTCATCTTTAGCTCCTCTAATTCCTATCTCACATCTAATCCATCCCTGAGTTCTGTCAAAATATTTCTTGAATCTGACAATTTCTGACTATATCTTCTAATATTCTAGTCCAGGCCACCATCATCTCTTTTCTCCACCACTGCCATCACAATACCCACATGTTACATAATAAAGAATTTCTCTGGTCTTGGTCCTGGGTTCTTGGGAGGGAGCTACTCACTTGGAATTTCCTGAGTGACAGGAGCATCTTTGTTATTGGGACCACAACTGAGTTTATACCAATGAGGTGACTCATTGTGGGTCCCTAGATAGTCACAGCATAGAGGTTGGCCATGCTGGAATGATCAACCATGTGACTAGTGGGTGGGGGCCTTGAGCCATGTGATAGCAACCTGACTTCCTGACCTCCAAGGAGGAAAGGGTGGGGCTGGAGATTGAGTTCAGTCACACAGCCAATGAGCCAATCAACCATAGATGATGAAAATCCCAATAAAAAACTCTTGATGAACTTCCTGGTTGGTGAACAATCAATGTGCTGGGATGGTGGCACACGCTGATTCCAGAGGGAGAAAACAAGGAAACTCTGCCTTTGGGACCCTCCCCAGTAAGACCAGACCTTGCCCTAAGGGTCTCTTCTTTCAGCTGTTCCTAATTCATAACCTTTATGATAAAACACTAATCCTAAGTATAGTGCTTTCCTGAGTTCTGTGAGTCATTCTGCTGAATTACTGAACCTGAGGGGCTATTAGGAACCACTGAATTTGTAACCAGTTGATCAGAAGCACAGGTGGCCTCATATCGCAGAGCTTTCAGCTGGTGTCTGATAAGGGGAGTTTTATGGAGAACTGTGCACTTAATCTATGAAGTCTGCACTAATGCTACACAGTTAGTGTCAAAACTGCACTGTACTACCGACCACTCATTACCATGGTATCTACCCTCCTAGCTAAATATCTTCATTTCTGCACTAGATCCCAATCGTCTTATATACTGAAGGGCAGTGATTCATCAAAAATCTTGCTCACCACACTGCATGATTCATCATAAAAAATGCTATTATTTCTCCCATCTTATTAACAAATTTCTCTAGACCTTACTTCCCCATCAGTTATTATCCCATTTCTTTGTTCTTACCTGCAGTAAAATTTCTCAAACAAGTTGTCTATGCTTGCTGCTCTTTCCACTTTCTCTTAGACCCATTCCAACCATCACTGATATCCATGTTATTAAATGCAATGTTTAACTCTCTGTTCTCATCTTATTTCCTGAGCAAAATTTGACACCGTTGATCACATTTTCCTTCTCTTCCCTTAAACCTGGTTTTCCTTTTACCTCACTGAGAACCCTTCTTAGTCTCCTGTATTGGTCCCTCCTGTACACCCCAACCCTCTGAACTTGGAGTACCCCCAGGGCACAGTGTTTGCTCTTCTCTACCTACATTAACTTCTACCCACAAGCTTAACGCAAGCATGGTGACTGTTGCTAAAGTAGAAGACCTAAAGAGAATACAAAGTTTCCTAACATACTATACAGAATGTCCAAGATAAAATAAAAATTCACTTGTTATAAGAAGAATCAGGAAACAGCAACTTGAAAGTGACATTAACAAAGATTTTAAAGGTACCATCATAAAAGTGCCTCAAAGAGCAATAAACAAACGAAAAATCAGAAAATTTCAGCAAAGACCAAAAAAAAAAACAAAAAAAAACAAAAAAAAAGGTGACATCAGTGAAACAGAGTAAGAATCTCCAAAAACCCTCTCCATTAAAGCAATGAGAACACTGGCAAAAATCTACTTTTTCGAACTTTGGAAATTAAAAAAGGCCTGCAATAATGTTGGGAACATTTACGTAAGAAGAATGACTCAATCTCAGTTAAAGCAGAAAGCTTGGTGGCATTTTTAACCTACCTATTCCCACATCTCGACCCCAGCTCCTTGGTAAACATGAAAAACAACAGTCTAAAATCATGATATAAAGCAGTAACCACTGGAAGGGGCATAATGGGGTGGAGCTCCTTAAAGTCTTATTCCCTGAGAATTTTCATTATTTGACCAGTCTGGTGGTTGCCTGGAAGACCCACTCACAAGGCTGTCTTTAGTTTTCCTGACTTGCAGCTCAACTAGAGCAAACAGACTTCTCCCTGGAAGTGTTTGCTGAAAAAATTCAGAGGCCATTGTTTAACATCATACTGCCTGAGGTGGTAGATAACAGGGCAAGGAATAGTCTAACCAAAAAACAAAAGGAAAATATGAGGCATAAGGTGTCCATAGAGGACTCTGAAAAGCTCAAACATATTCCTGACACTCTGGAAGGACATGCACATGAGCAGAACTGTCCACATGCCCAAAGCAGTATGTAAGCTCAGGAGAGATCTGAGAAGGCCCTAAACACTCACCTATGGCTAACCTTGAGGCTCTGAGCAAGCAAGAAGTAACAGCTTGAAGCAGTTTGTAACCTGCCTGAGTATTGAAGGCATACCCGATCAAGCACACAGAGCCCCTTGACAAAGACTGGGAAACTTACTGGTTCCAGGTGTTTAAGAAAACCTCTGCCCAATAAAAAGAATAACAGCCCCATTTAGAAATGGGCAAAGGACTTGAATAGACATTTCCCCAAAGAAGATATACAGATAACCAATAATCCACTGTATGAACAAATGTCCTGCATTATTAGTCATTAGGGAAATGCAAATCAAAACCACAGTGAGAGACCACTTCACACCCACTAGTAAGGGTTTATTTAAAAAAAAAAAAGTGGACAATGAAAACTGTTGGCAAGAATGGAAAAATCAGAAGCCTTGTATATTGCTGGTGGGAATGTAAAATGATGTAGTTTTTGGGAAACAGCTTGGCAGTTCCTCAAAATGTTAAACATGGAGTTACCATATGACCCAGCAATTCTACTACTAGGTATTTACTCAAGAGAAATGAAAACACATCCATACAAAAATCTGTACATGAATATTCATAGCAGCATTATTCATAATAGCCAAGAAATGAAAACAACCTCCTAAATGTTCATCAATGAAAAATAAATATTCCAACTGATGGAATATTAGCCATTAAAAGGAATGAAGTTTTGATACGTTACATGAATGAACCTTGAAAGCATTATGCTAAGTGAACAAAGTCACAAAAGACCATAAGTTGTATTATTCTATTAAATCTATAGACAAAAGTAGATTAGTGGTTAACTAATGGTTAGACAACTAGTGGTTGTCTTATAAACAGTTTTCTTTAAACTTTAAAAAAGATAGATAAAAAGGAGTTTCCAAAGTTTAGAAAGAAATCCACATTCATCAAAGATGAGTAAAAAACTCATTACTTTTCTAAGGTCCTTCTTTCGTTTAGTCCTGCTTAAATGCAAAAGCTGGTAACTTCACCTGTACCAAATCCATACCAAAGTAATAAACTATTTAAAAGAAAGTGGACTTTGTCCACATGCTTTATATTTAAATTGTTTCATTTACTATGACATCAAGGCTTGCTGAAGCAAAGTAACTTGCCAAGGTCAAACTGAAAAGAAAATGAGTGGTCTCGCTGGACTCCAACTCGGGTTGGTGTTGTGTTAAGCCAACATCGAACGAAATTTTCAAGACTAATGCGACCTTCTGGGAACGCAGTGTATGTAGGAGCGGATGCAAAGAAACAGACACCAAAACTACTTTCAACGTGCTTTAAAAATATCAACTATAATTCAGCGACCGTCTTTTGAGGGCTGCTACAATGTGCTACATTCAACTCACAAGGATTTATTTAATTCATAACAACCCTGGAAGAATTAAGCCAGTTCACAAACTAAGAAGGTGAAAACTAAAGATGCCCGAAAATGTATAGTTAAATTAAGTAAATACAACTAGTTCCAATGATCCAGAGTATCGTCAAGCTGTAGCTGGGGGCGGGCGGGCGCGGAGCGGGGGAGGATGGAAGTTTAGTAATCATCCAGACTTGGGTTAAAATCTGGTTCTGACATCACTCTCAGAAGCACATCCAGGTAACTACCAAAGAGGTAAAAGGGGGACTCGAGATCCCACAACCAGCGCGGGGAGAGACTAGGAGACTAAGACGGCCTAAACGCCAGCCCCTTCCTAGCCCAGACTGCCGTTCCGGGTCGCACGCGTTACAGTTTCACCGCCCTCTCCTTCCAGCGAGACTTGTGGTCCCACCCCTTCCGGAATCCCTCCCCCACTTTTTTCTCACTGCGCTCACCAACATGGGAACTCCGTAGCGAAGGGTCTTATTCTTGCGCAGGGCGCGCTTCACCGCGTGGGCGAACATGACTGAACTCTCCGACCCGCTTGGAAACCCACCCAAACAGGCCAGCGTGGCCTCCCGAATCTCAGTGGCTCTGGGTCCCTTCACCGGAGTACGTCCTTTACTAACCTCCTTTCCTTTGCCTCCCAGCGCAGGGCCCTTCCAGATAGGTTTCCGCCAGGCCAAAGCAATCGATCCGTAGTAACATACTCACGCTTCCCCCCGGAAATTCGAGCGTCAGAGGTTTGGTCCGGCAAGATGGTTTGCAATCGGGACTTGGGGACTTAACGTCGTGTTTGTAGTAATCGTCAAACGATATAGAAACCTGTAGCTCCTGTGTTCTGTGTCTCTTCTCAGAACACTCCCTGGCACATAAAATCAGCTCAATAAAATCTGTTTTAAAAAAGTTACTTTGAAGCCAGTACTCTAGCCTCTATAGTTATGTGTGGGATGGGTAGTTTACCAGCTTAAAAAAGATGGGGGGGAAGAGTGCTGCGAAAGTTTAGGTTTAATGTTTATTGGTGTACTGTCTTGCTATCCGTGAATTTTTAATGCTAGTGCTTTTATTGCCAGGTTGCGTGTAATCTTCAGTCATTTATGAATGTATAGTTTCCACTCATTCATCAACCATCCAGCACACCTTTCTGTGGGACACAGAGAAGAAAAGATATGATCCCTGCCTTAAAGAGGCTGGCAAACTAATGGGCACACGAATGAACCATGGGTAGCTTGGGAAACAGACCCCCCCACCATGTGTGCCATTTGCCAGGGTGAGTAAGAGAAAGCCTCAATTGTCAAGTGCTTGAGATGACATAATAGTATAGAGTGCAGGTGACATGACTCACATTTCCCATGCTGTCCCTGAAATCTTTCCATCTATCCCTGCCTCTTTATTGCCACTGAAATATTTCTGGTTTAATCCCTTATCATCTTTCCATCTATTAAATTCGCCCCTAAGTGTCTCTAGAAAAGAAATTCCTGATCTCCTTCCTGCCTTTAGGCTGATCTAGTTAACACTCATATCTAGGCCCCAAAACAACAACACAAACAAACAAAAACCTTAATTATACGGACTTCCCCAGCAGACCAGTGGTTAAGACTCTGCACTTCCAATGCAGAGGGTTCTATCCCTGGTGGGGGGAACTGAGATGCCACATGCCATGGGTACGGCCAAAAAACTTAAAAACCAAACCTTAATTATGAACTCAAGTCTATCTCCCACACTGCTGACAGTTATCTAAGAGACATAAATAATGACGAGATTCTCTTTTTTTTTTTTCTGCCTACAATAGTCACTCCAATTTTCTTAGCAAGTAATTGAAGGGCGTTTGTAATATGACTTTGGCCTGCCTTTTCTGCCACTGTTCTTCATTCACTCCATGCTCCATCCTGGAGGAGATATTAACTCCCTGAGTAATGCATGAACTTCCACATCTTCCAGATGCAGCTTTAGGGACACCAGGTTCTTGAAGCCTCCCTTACTCCACAGGCAATGTAAATTATTTCCTCTTCAGAGCTCCACTAGTCTTTGACTAAAATATATCACAGAGCTCTATCACACTGTATTATTGGTTTTGGTGTACAAAGTCATTGTTGTCCAAACAGTATATAAGAAAGACGAAAAAAAGGAGAGTGGAACGAATACTTCAGTGTTTGAATTTGAACTTTGGGGTTTTGTTTTGGGTTCTGGGGCTGAGCAAATGTATCAACCCCCTCCCACAAAGCATCACCTGAACTGAACCAGGAAGATTTTAAAGTGATCAGGTAAGGTTTATTAAAGTAAGACTGCTAATCCCTTCCCTTACCCCTATTTCTCCAATCTTCCCCTACCCCAATCTCTCCAAAAAAGAGACACCTTGCAAACCTGGGGACTGGAGCAGTAAGAAAGGTGGGAGACTTAGCCTGAGAGGTTAAGTCACACTACACAGTTGGTAGTGCTGGGAGAAAATTATTTGGATTCTTGGGAAAGAGACTGGAGCAGTTGTAGAATACAGGAGAATTTAGGATTGCGGAGATGGTCTTGTGAACAGGGTTGCTATGGTTTAGGAATAGTCTCCTTCAGTGCTGTGATTCCTTTGTATTTTATTTTGAATTGTTTGACTTACACTTTTTGTTGTATGTTTGTTTGTTTAATTCATCTCTGTGAAGAGACAGAAACATATAGGGCCATAGGATTTATTAGAGAATATATTGTGAAGTATGCAAAAATTTGTATATGGCATTGCCTCTCGCCTTATTCACTTCCTTTCAATACTTCAGAACTCATACAGCATCCAGGTTAGTCAAGTGTATTACTTCTCCAAGTTTTCCTCATATCTTAAATGTCAAGGACAGTGTTCTAAAAGTCCAGACCTTTTCCTACCTTTTCACTACATAAAATGTCACCTTATGGATCTGACTCCAATAAAGGCTGGCACTCAACGAATAGTTAATAATGGATTAAATCATATGCATATATTCTAGGTAATACAATAGCTAATAATCTGTTATCCTTTTCAGATAAAGCATATATTCAATTTAAGTGAATATAGGTCTTCAGTCTCCCATTTATTCCATCATCCAAATAAGCACTTATTAAGAACCTTGAAATGATCTCGAAGGAGCAACTAAATTGTAAGTATTACAAGTATGCTGGAAAATTTTCATGAGATAAAATTTGGGGCAGTGTGGCATTTAAGCACTTAAGAAATGTTTTGCCGAAAGCCTGCTTTCAGTTTTAAGGTTCGTTGGATTCGCTGGCAAAATTACCACGCATTTGACACAAATAAACAGCTTTAATCCACTCTTTAATGAAAGCTGATTTAACTTAATTTTAATATACAATCATTAGAAGGAAAGGAATAAGAATATTAGAGAAATATAACAGGGTATGCATCACTGAATTGAGCCAACACCTACTTCCAGATCCAAACAGAAGCTGGGAGGTCCTGAGTAACAGCAATCTGGAGCCCCAGTTGGGAAGGGTCCTGGGTGGTGCGTCCACCCCACGGGTGAGACTTCAGATTAGAGTTCTGGGGGCTTCCGTTTGTAATTCCAGGCCACAAACTGATATCAGTTTGCGTGCAAAAATGCAGCTCGGGATTCACTTTAACAATGCTGTTGATTTCACCATGTGAGTCACAAGATTTTCCAGACTCCGGGGGACTGGCCAGGTCCTCAGGGCTCAAGAAATTGCAAGACCCACTCCCTTTCTTATTGTAAGCACCATTTGACTTGCTAGCAGCAATTGTTAGGTGTGCAAGCAGGCATGCAGTCCAGGCAAGGTCACAGGTCGGTCAGAGGCCTGCTTCTGCCTCTGAAGGCTGAACAAGACTATTTTACTAGTTTTCCCAACAACAAATAACATGTATCCTCACCTAAAGCATCACTACTGTATAGCTCAGTTTACCTATTTGTTAAATCAAAGTGATACTTGTCATCATTTTACAATTCTCACAAAAAACACAAAATAGCTCATCAGTATGGCTTCTGTTGCTTTCCCATAAATATGACTCAAATCCCATCTGTGTGTTTCTAGTGTTAATAAACAGAAAAATAGTTGACCCAGCCATCTTAACTGCCACACTTCCATGTGGCAGTTTATAAGAATTTACATCCAGAAAACAAGGCATCCCCACCGTCCATGCCAGTCCCTCAGCACTAGTATGTTCTTGATATCTAGCCAAGTTACATAATCCTTCAGTATCTGCTCTACCATCACTTAACTCATGCAAGTATATGGGAGTGTTGTTATCAAAATCACCAATTTGAGAGCTTTAATACTGAAGTTAGGTTTTAGAACTATGGACAAATTTAATGGCTATGGTACAGAAAGATTACTTCATGAATCTTCTGGTTTCATAATTGACATCTAGTATATAATTTAATTCACTAAAAATCTTAAAATTTTGGAAGAGCATGATTCCAGACTCATTTTACAGGTGCACAAACTGAGGCTCAGAAAGGTTAAGAAGCTTGCACAATAGTACACATTTGTACTATTTGAGAACTAGTACAAATGCCCCAACTTGAACTAAACTTCCTATAACATTTGACAATACTGACTATCTCCTTGAAATTCTCTCCTCCCATGGCTTCCATGAATGTTTGACTCCCATGGATCTTCTCCAACTTTGAGACTTCTTTTTGTCTTCTTCAGCCTTACAGACCTTCAACTGGGGTCTTTAGCTCTCTTCCATTTTTTTTATTTGTCCCAGTGCCTCTCAAACTGTAGTGTGCAGAGGATCCCCTGGAGACTTTATCAAAACACAGATTGCTGTGTCCCATCCCCAAGGCTTCTGATTCAGTAGATCTGGAATGGGACCTGAAAAACTGGATTTTCTAACAAGCTTCCAGATGCTGCTGCTGCTGCTGGTGGTCCAGGGACTACAGTATGAGAACTATTGCTGTATCCTCTTTTGCTGGGTGAACTCAACTTTCACTTTGGCTTCAAATTTTATCACAGTGTGGATGACTTCTGGTACATTTCCAGTAACCTAAATGGTTTTCTAACACCTCAAAGTCAACATTCCACAAAGATCTCCTTCTGGACGGGGTAGGAGTCTTTCCCTCCATTCTATCTAATTTCTATGGCTAGAAGTAGAGAGTTGGTTACTCAGTTTCCAATTCAGTCCAATTTCAAACCACTTAAAATTAGTACTTTACATTATTCAACTAGGAAATTCACTGTTTTGCCCTTTATTGCATATTTCTCCTATGATAGTGATCATTAACATCTAGTTTTAGAATAATTCATGTTTTGTCTTATTATTTTTTAAATATTTAAATATTTATTTATTTATTTATTTGTCTGTGCTGGGTCTTAGTTGCGGCATGCGAGATATGCGTTGTGGCGTGCGGGGCTCTTAGTTGTGGCATGCAGGATCTAGTTCCCTTATCAAGGATTGAACCCAGGCCCCCTGCACTGGGAGCACTGAATCTTAACCCCTAGACCACCAGGGGAGTACCATATCTTATTACTTTTTATAGAATATAGGCTATGGGATGAATGGGACTGTGTCTAATACATTTCTGTCCTCCATGACTTTTTTCATAGTCCTAAACCATAATTCATAATTTTGGGAAAAACAAATGAAATGGCAACTGGAAAGGTGGCAAGAGTTTCCCATACCATGCTATATAGTGAAGAATCCCCCATTACTGATTCCTAAACCAAACAAAAATCTGCTCCATAACACTTTGCAGAGAATCAAAGGTAACTCTTCTATACAAAAGTGCTAGAGATCTCTTCTGTACAGATTAGTGAAAGCAAAAGGAATTCAAAGTTAAATGCATTGTCTTGAAGTACACTTACTACCTTGGTTAAAAATAAGTTTCGGGCTTCCCTGGTGGTGCAGTGGTTAAGAATCCGCCTGCCAATGCAGGGGACACGGGTTCGAGCCCTGGTCCAGGAAGATCCCACATGTGTTCCACAACTACTGAAGCCCACGTGCTGAGCCGGTGGTCTGCAACAAGAGAAGCCACTGCAATGAGAAGCCCGTGCACCACAACGAACAACGAAGAGTAGCCCCTGCTCACCACAACTAGAGAAAGCCCATGCACAGAAATGAAGACCCAACACAGCCATAAATAAATAAATTTTTTTAAAAGGTCAAACATAACAAGTACTATGGAAATTGCAAATTTACCATTAAGAAGAACTAGGCAGTTGGCTGTGACACATGAAGAAACATTCATGTTAATTGAGCCAAACCATGTCTTGCAAAAGTCTAGTGCAAAATTTTATTCCTCCTCTATTAAGATCTTCTTGGGAACTATTATATAGGTACTTTTACTGGTTCCTTAAAGGAATGTACCATTTCATGGTTTCAAGAGCCTTTTCCCCAACACTGTATGATCACAGACCTGATATCAACTTCCTTTGACAGTTGTTTGAAGGTTTCTGGAAGAATTTGAGTTCTTATGGCTTGTCCTTTATGTCCTCCCTAGGTGCAAAGTTCTTTACTGTCTACATATGTTGGGTATCCCTCAAACAAAAAAAGTATCACTTTTTGTGGAGCCCCAGAGTTGATGCCCAGGGAAAATTTAGAAACCCAAGAGGAAGGATTGGAGTCTAGAGTGATAATGAGAAAATAAGGCAAATTTGAAAACAAACGTAAATGAGTAGTTGGTATTAGAATGGACTGATGGGTGGAGAATCTAGATGTTAAAGGTTTAATCCTTGGAGGTTTCTGCAGAGGTGCAGGTTGGGCTATGGGGAGAAGGTCTCTGAGGGGCATTGTGGCCTCCAGGAGGCGGTGCCGAGAATGCATCTAGGGAACCAGGTCTAAGGTGCCCCCAGGACCAAACAAGCTTGAAAATACAGAAGGCATCTGGGGAAATAACACTAAGTTGAGAATTTAGCCCAAAAATCAGTGGGGGAGGAAATACACAAACTTTAAAATTTGTAGGAAGACCCTAAGGTAAAGAATCTGGTATTTTTGAGTAACTGAAAGGCCAGGGAGGAGAGGGATCAGAGAGAAAGCATGGAGTGTGGAGTGAAATGAGTTTGGAGAAAGTAGGCAGGAATTAGAGCATGCAGTGCATTATAAGCGGTGTTGAGTATTTTGGACTGAATCCTACAGGCAGCTGGAAACTTCTAGGGGATTTCTAAGCAGGGGAGAGATGGGAATACAAGCCACCCCACCCCCCTCACTGTCCCCCAGAGCCAGGTGAACAAGGGGTGTCCCATGGGTGGCAGCTGCAAAAACCAGGCCACCAGACATAAAAAACTAAGTCACCAGCAGCATGTAAAACTCCCCTCCAGGAGACACGAGTGCACTGGAGTGTAGCAGAGGGAGAGCTTTAAGATAGTGCCTGCCCTCCAAGGTCTCTGAAAAGGATTATAGTCAGCCCTTAGATGCATATTTAGTTAGAGGCCTGCCCCTCAGGTCACAGTCATAATGATTAGCTAATAGGCTTCCTTCACAGAAAGATCAAGCTTTTGGGTTTGTTGCCTTTTGCTGTGTCCTGGGGGTGGTAGCTGTTTAAGAACTCTTTCTCTGTTGGCTACAGTCCTGTGGGACCCAAGAGGTTAAGCCCCACTGTCCTCCAGAGCCAGGCAATGTAGAGGTAGCTCCTGGCAGCAGCCACAAATATCTGGGTGCCAGACAGAGGGGTATGAGCTCCTTTCTAGGTGACATCAATTATTACAGTCCCATGGGACAGGAACACAAACTCCCCTGGCCTCCAGAGCCAGGCAGTTAAGATGCATGCCTTTGGCAGCAGCTGCAAAGATCTGGGCAGCAGACGCATGTTAAGAGCTCCCTTCCAGGAGATACTGGTGCTCTGGAGCATGGCAAAGGGAGAGTGCAAAGATGGCACCCGCCAGTCTCTGTCCCTGGAGAGTATTCCAGCAGGCTCCCAGATGTATGTGTTAAATTAGATGCCTGCCCCTCAGGCTGATGCTTTAATATAAGCAGGTGAGCCTCCTTCACTTTATTTTTCATTTTTTTAAAGTTTTATCTATACAATTTTTATTTTATATTTTTTAATTACAATGTTTTCTTCCAAGGTTATTGAGATGTAATTGACATGCAGCACTGTAAAAGTGTACAGTATAATGATATAACTTACATCATGAAATGATTACCACAATAAGTTTAGTAAACATCCATCTCATAAAGACACAATATTAAACAATTAGAGAAAATTATGTTTTCCTTGTGATGAGACCTCAGGATTTACTCTCTTAATGACTTTCATATATAACACACAGCAGTGTTAATTATATTTATCCTGTGGTACACTACATCCCTGTATTTATTTATCATAAAACTGGAAGTTTGTACTTTTTGACTACCTTCATCCCTCCCCGCAACCCTGCCTGCGGTAAGCACAAATCTGATCCCGTTTTCTGTGAGTTTGTTTCTTTGTTTGTCTGTTTGTTTTGAGGTATAATTGACCAACAATGCTATATTAGTTCCTGGTATATAGCACAGTGATTCCATATTTCTATACATTTCAAAATGATCACCACGGTAAGTCTACTTACCATCTGTCACCATGCAAAGACATTACATGATTATTGACTATATACTCCACAGAGTACATGTCATACCCATGACTCATTATTAATTCTGTAACTGGAAGTTTCTACCTCTCAATCTCTCCTCCCCTGCCTCCCCTCTGGCAACCATCTGTTCTTTGTATCTATGACTATGTTTCTATTTTGTTATGTTTGTTCATTTGTCTTGATTTTTATTTATTTATTTATTTATTTTATAAATTTATTTATTGTATTTATTTTTATTTTTGGCTGCATTGGGTCTTCATTGCTGTGCATGGGCTTTCTCTAGTTGCAGCGGGCAGGGGCTACTCTTCATTGCAGTGCATGGGCTTCTCATTGTGATGGCTTCTCTTTGTTGTGGAGCATAGGATCTAGACACGCAGGCTTCAGTAGTTGTGGCAAGCAGGCTCAGTAGTTGTGGCTCATGGGCTCTGGAGCGCAGGCTCAGTAGTTGTGACACACGGGATTAGTTGCTCTGCAACATGTGTGATCTTCCCAGACCAAGGCTCGAACCCATGTCCCCTGCATTGGCAGACGGATTCTTTTTTTTTTTTTTTTTTTAACATCTTTATTGAAGTATAATTGCTTCACAATGGTGTGTTAGTTTCTGCTTTATAACAAAGTGAATCAGCTATACATATACATATATCCCCATATCTCCTCCCTCCCGCATCTCCCTCCCTCCCACCCTCCCCATCCCACCCCCCCAGGCGGTCACAAAGCACCGAGCTGATCTCCCTGTGCTATGTGGCTGGCAGACGGATTCTTAACCACTGTGCCAAGAGGGAAGCCCTGTCTTGATTTTTAGATTTCACATAAGAGTGAAATCATATAATATTTGTCTTTCTCTGGTTGACTTATTTCACTAAGCATAATACCACCTAAGCCCATTTATGTTGCCACAAATGACAAGATTTCATTCTTTTTTATGGCTGAGTAATATTTTACTTTATAGATATATTGTATTATGTGTATATATATATAAAATAAGTACCACATATATATATAAATACCTATATATATAAATACCAATATATATATAAATACACACATATATATATATACACACATATATATCACATCTTCCTTTTCTGTTCATCTATGGATGGACCCTTAGGTTGCTCCCATATCTTGGCTATTGTAAATAATGCTGCAATGAACATTGGGGTACATATATCTTTTCAAATTAGTATTTTCATTTTCTTTGGATAAGTAACCAGGAAGGGAACTGCTGGATTGTACGGTAGTTCTACTTTTCATTTTTTGAGGAACCTCCATACTCTTTTCCATAGTGGCTGCACCAATTTACATTCCCACCAACAGGACGTGAGGGTTCCCTTTTCTCCACATCTTGCCAACACTTGTTATTTGTTGTCTTTTTGATGATAGCCATTCTGACAAGTGTGGAATATCCCTAATGATTAGTGATGTTGTACACCTGAAACTAATAGAATGTTATATATCAGTTATACATCAATACAAATTATTTAAAATGTACTGGTGCAAGGGGCAACATCATCTTTAAGGAGTTCAGTTGAGTCTCTCATCTGTAGAACAGTTTGATGATACATGGTCACAGACCAGTGTTTGTTAAGAGCTCTGAGGATAATGAGTTCTCCCAAGTAACAGAGGTCAGGGGCTGCACTTAAGAGCCTGAAACTAGGGGACCAGAATTAGCATCAAAATTGCCAATATTGGAGGGGCAGCTGAAGTGATTTACCTTTTACCTAAGGACTTTTGAGGTGCTAACAGACAATGTCATTCTAAGACAAACAGATGAGTAGCCAAAGAGAGTGCTGCTTAACATCTATAATCAGAAGAAGGCAAAGTTGGAGGAGCAGGAGACTGAGAATGGTTGTACCAAAAAAAAAAGAAAAAAGAAAATAGTGATGCCTGCTCAGTTCATGTGGCAAAGCTAATTTTCAAATACAGAATCTGTTGACTAAAGAGATCGCTGGGTTCCTAGGAGGAAGGACATATCAACACCATGACAAATAGATTATGCAGTGATTCTCCCAGTCCTTTCTCCAAGAAACCTACAACCATTTCCTTGGGAGACAATATGGTAGGGATAGAGAAACAACTAGAATTGAGAAGATTAATGGCCACAGTGTCTGCACTGATATGGATACTCAGACTCCAAAGCATTTTCATGGACCCTGAAATAGTGGGAGCTTATGACATCAGGAAATAAGAGGAGTCCTAGCTGGCATACATTTTACAATGTGTTCAGTGGTCTGCAGTCCAACCCAGTGGTCATGCCTCCAAGTCCCCAGGTATATAATTGGGATTGGTATCTTAGGCAGTGGGGATAATGTCCTTATAAGGCCCTTGGCATGCGGAATAAGAGCTATCATCATCACTGTGCAGGTGGAAGCCTCTTAAACATCCTTCTGGCCCTGGCCAAGATAGTGAATCAAAGTCAATATTGTGTTCACGGTGGGAAGATGGACACAAGGGTCACCATTAAAGACAAAAAGAGGCAGCAGTGGTTGTACATATCATATCTCCATTGAAATCACCAGTCTGGCCCTAACAGAAACCTAATCAATCCTAATGAGTGATTGTAGACAACCAACTTATAATTTTATAATTTCTTATAATTTTAAGGGATCTAGATCAACAGTCAAAGATAATATTAATGACAAGCTGAAAAGGAGAGTTTCCATTATATCCAAAAGGAGGGGAGAAGTGGCAGTTTGATTACAGTGTCTATCTTCTGAACAAAAATATAGCACAGCTAAGATAACACCATGGACTAGGGACTCCAGACTTGAGGCAAACCCTCCTTAACCTGAAAAACTCCACGGACTAGTGGTCAGGTGCAACAGACATCACACCTCCAGTACAACCCCTGTTCCAGAGATACAAAGCTCCATATTCGGGGGTGCAGATGTAGACTTCTCTGGGGGATCCCTTCACCAGACAAAGGACACCGGAAACAGGCTAGCTCAGGGAATGAGAGACGCGAGTACAAAACCCCTCCCCCCAGTTACAACTCGGCATTAGCCCAGCCTGTGACCACCATCCCCTCCACGGGAGAATCTGAGAGAAAGACAATGTCTCTCTCTTCCTCCTTATACACCTCCAAAGAAAACAAGAAAAAAGGGGTAGATCTGGGAGACAGATTACATGGAGGCCAAGTGAGTGTGAACACTAGCCAGGAACAGGGACAAGTCTTCTTGGGGTTTCCAGCCACAGTCAGCGGCACCCTCCTGCCCAGCGAGCAGGCCGGCTCCTCCAGCACCCTGCTTCCGGAGACGGGGGTGGGAGGGGATTTCCACCCTGGGTCTGAAGCCGAGCTCTGCTGTGCCATGGAGCAAGTGGAAGAGTTCATCGGTATGAAAGCCACAGGCTTCACCTCAGGCAACCAGCTGGAAGCATTTAACTGCATCCCCGTGGACAGTGCCGGGGCAGTGGAGTGTGATGAACAAGTTCTGGGAGAATTTGAAGAGTTCTCCCCAAGGATCTATGCACTGAATGAAAACATATCCAGCTTCCGCCGGCCACGCAGGAGTTCTGATAAGTGAAGCGAGAGGACAGACAGTAGGACCAGGGTAGAGTCACTGCTTGAAATGAGGATAAAGTTGCACTGGTCACCCTTTGTAATAATTATGACACAAAATGAATATTAATGAGGGATATTCCTCAGAAAAATAGACTTTGTGAATCGAGGAGGAACTCAGGATCACTGTGTATCAGTGGGCCAAAGTTAGATTTTGCTTGCAAGATTTGCTTTTCAGGCCTGACAATTGTTTAAAGGCAAAAGTCACTCTCTAGCTCGAGTCACTTTATAGGCATTTGTCTGCTTTTTTATTGACACTTCTATGTTATCCTCAGAGGGCAGACGATAATATATAAATAATATAGTGAACTCGCCTTTAGTTTCTCATAAGCATTTGCCCTCACCATAGTTTATGAAACTTTGGGGAAATTGAATATTCAGTAAAGGTCTCCAGGATCTTTGGCCATCCATTAAGTTGATGAATAAGAAGCACAATGTTCTCCTTATACACAGGCCCACCTGCCCCTGCCCCTGCCCCCAGGCTCCACAGTCAACCTAGCTGTTGTCCCATCTGCACAGTAGATGCTTGTGCATCCTGAACGACTGAGAACACCACAGTCACTGGTTCTTTAATGCAGTCACCATGACCTTCCAGCTCTTCCAGTCAGCCACACCCTTGATGCAGCCCTCAGATTAGATGAAAAACCTCACCTCTGGTGGATCCCAGGGGACCCCCAAGGACCACAAATTTACTATAGTCAGATGGCATCCAGTTCCACCTGGGAGTCAAAGTTTTTATGTGGGCAGATGCTGTTGTCAAAAGCTGGGTGTGTTGTCTGGCAATGCACTCACCATATAGAAATCCCTATATGTAAATCCCATGTTAATTTATCACATTTCAGTTGGAAAGGAAGGCATTGTATATGATGAAATATATGTGGAGAGTCAGGCTGTCCAATGTACAAACTGCAAGGCAGTTGAGGTAGTTGGATTAAGAGACTGGATGAGGCATAGAATACTACTGGTATGTGTGCAATGGAATAAATATTAAGTTATGTTTTTGAGGTCCATTTTCATTCCTGGAGCTCAAATTTCATTTGCTATTGCTATGTACTTTATATATCCAAGGACATTACCTCAGGGTTGCAAGCTTTTTAAGGAAATTTTGTGCTTATATCCATGTATTGTATAGAAGAACACAAATTGAGTTTTCCTCAAAAAAAAAAGCACTTCAACATTTTAGAGATAGCATGATAACCAAAGAGAAAAATCACATACACTCAAATGTATGAGACTATAAATTACATAGCTTGAGGGAAAAGAAAGTCCTTCACAAATGCAAATAGATCCATAATGATACCAGCAGTTAATGGAAAAATGGAAGTAAGAGAGAAAAAAGGCTACAGGGACCACGGTTATCATGCTTTGGCAAATGGACTGCTCAATTCGAAACCAAAGTGCTCTCCTTCTGGGAAGACACAGTTTAGTTTCACCAAGTGTCTTTGGATCAGAAAGAAAAAACGGTGTTGGAGATTGGTTCAAGATGGCGGAGAAGGATGTGCACTCATGCCCTCTTGCGAGAGCAATGGAATCACAACTAACTGCTGAACAATCATCAACAGATAGACACTGAAACTCACAAATAAAGATACCCCACATCCAAAGACAAAGGAGAAGCCACAATGGCACATTAGGAGGGGTGCAATCACAATAAAATCAAATCCCATAACTGCTGGATGGGTGACTCACAAACTGGAGAACACTTACACCACAGAAGTCCACCCACTGGAGTGAAGGTTCTGGGCCCCACGTTAGGCCTCCCAACCTGGGGGTCTGGCAACGGGAGGAGGAATTCCTAGAGAACCCGACATTGAAGTCTAGTGGGATTTGATAGCAGGACTTTGACAGGACTGGGGGAAACAGAGACTCCACTCATGGAGGGCACACACAAAGTAGTGTGTGCATCAGGACCCAGGGGAAGGAGCATTGACCCCATAGGAGACTGAACCAGACCTACCTGCTAGTGTTGGAGGGTCTCCTGCAGTGGTGTGTGATGGCTGTGGCTCACCATGAGGACAAGGACACTGGCAGCAGAAGTTCTGGGAAGTACTCCTTGGCTTGAGCCCTACCAGAGTACGACATTAGCCCCACCAAAGAGCCAGGTAGGCTCCAGTGTTGGGTCACCTCAGGCCAAACAACCAACACAAGGGAACCCAGCCCGACTCATCAGCAGACAAGCAGATTAAAGTTTTACTGAGCTCTGCCCACCAGGGCAACAGCCAGCTCTACCCACCACTAGTCCCTCCCATCAGGAAACTTGCACAAGCCTCTTAGATAGCCTCATCCACCAGAGGGCAGACAGCAGAAGCAAGAAGAACTACAATCCTGCAGTCTGTGGAACAAAAACCACATTCACAGAAAGATAGACAAGATGAAAAGGCAGAGGGCTATGTACCAGATGAAGGAACAAGATAAAACCCCAGAAAAACAACTAAACAAAGTGGAGATAGGCAAACTTCCAGAAAAAGAATTCAGAATAATGATAGTGAAGGTGATCCAGGTCCTCGGAAAAAGAATGGAGATAAAGATCGAGAAGATGCAAGAAATGTTTAACAAAGACCTAGAAGAATTAAAGAACAAACAAACAGAGATGAACAATACAATAACTGAAATGAAAACTACACTAGAAGGAATCAATAGCAGAATAACTGAGGCAGAAGAACGGATAAGTGACCTGGAAGACAGAATGGTGGAATTCACTGCCAGAGAAAACAATAAAGAAAAAAGAATGAAAAGAAATGAAGACAGCCTAAGAGACTTCTGGGACAACATTAAATGCAACAATATTCACGTTATAGGGGTCCCAGAAGGAGAAGAGAGAGAGAAAGGATCTGAGAAAATATTTGAAGAGATTATAGCAGAAAATTTCCCTAACATGGGAAAGGAAATAGCCACCCAAGTCCAGGAAGCGCAGAGAGTCCCATACAGGATAAACCCAAGGAGAAACACACCGAGACACATAGTAATCAAACTGACAAAAATTAAAGAAAAAGAAAAATTATTGAAAGCAACAAGGGGAAAAAGACAAATAACATACAAGGGAACTCCTATAAGGTTAAGAGCTGATTTCTCAGCAAAAACTCTACAAGCCAGAAGGGAGTGGCATGATATAGTTAAAGTGATGAAAGGGAAGAACCTACAACCAAGATTACTCTACCCAGCAAGGATCTCATTCAAATTTGATGGAGAAATCAAAAGCTTTACAGACAAGCAAAAGCTAAGAGAATTCAGCACCACCAAACCAGCTTTACAACAAATGCTAAAGGAACTTCTCTAAGTGGGAAACACAAGAGAAGAAAAGGACTTACAGAAACAAACGCATAACAATTAAGAAAATGGTAATAGAAACATACATATTGATAATCACCTTAAATGTGAATGGATTAAATGCTCCAACCAAAAGACACAGGCTCACTGAATGGATACAAAAACAAGACCCATATATATATGCTATCTACAAGAGACCCACTTCAGACCTAGGGACTCATACAGATTGAAAGTGAGGGGATGGAAAAAGATATTCCATGCAAATGGAAATCAAAAGAAAGCTGAAGTAGCAATACTCATATCAGATAAAATAGAATTTAAAATAAAGAATGTTACAAGAGACAAGGAAGGACACTACATAATGATCAAGGGATCAATGCAAGAAGAAGATATAACAATAATAAATACATATGCACCCAACGTAGGAGCACCTCAATACATAAGGCAACTGCTAACAGCTATTAAGGAGGAAATCGACAGTAACACAATAATAGTGGGGGAATTTAACACCTCATACAATCATGGACAGGTCATCCAAACAGAAAATTAATATGGAAACACAAGCTTTAAATGACACAATACACCAGATAGATTTCATTGACATTTATAGGACATTCCATCCAAAAACAGCAGATTACACTTTCTTCTCAAGTGCATATGGAACATTCTCCAGGATAGACCACATCTTGGGTCACAAATCAAACCTCAGTAAATTTAAGAAAATTGAAGTCATGTCAAGCATCTTTTCTAACGACAATGCTATGAGATTAGAAATCAATTATGGGGAAAAAAACGTAAAAAACACAAACACATGGAGGCTAAACAATGCATTACTACATAACCAAGAGATCACTGAAGAAATCAAAGAGGAAATCAAAAAATACCTAGAGACAAATGACAATGAAAACACAACGATCCAAAACCTATGGGATGCAGAAAAAGCAGTTCTAAGAGGGAAGTTTATAGCAATACAAGCCTATCTCAAGAAACAAGAAAAACCTCAAATAAAGAATCTAACCTTACACTTACAGGAACTAGAGAAAGAAGAACAAACAAAATCCAAAATTAGTAGAAGGAAGGAAATCATAAAGATCAGAGCAGAAATAAATGAAATAGAAACAAAGAAAACAATAGCAAAGATCAATAAAACTAAAAGTTGGTTCTTTGAGAAGATAAACAAAATTGATAAACCATTAGCCAGACTCATCAAGAAAAAGAGGGAGAGGACACAAATCAATAAAATTAGAAATGAAAAAGGAGAAGTTACACAGACACCGCAGAAATACAAAGCATACTAAGAGACTACTATAAGCAACTCTATGCCAATAAAATGGACAACCTGGGAGAAATGGACAAATTCTTAGAAAGGTATAAGTTACCAAGACTGAACCAGGAAGAAATAGAAAATATGAACACACAAATCACAAGTAAGGAAATTGAAACTGTGATTAAAAATCTTCCAACAAACAAAAGTCCAGGACCAGATGGCTTCACAGGTGATTTCTTTCAAACATTTAGAGAAGAGCTAACACTCATCCTTCTCAAACTCTTCCAAAATTTGCAGAGGAAGGAACACTCCCAAGCTCATTCTATGAGGCCACCATCACCCTGATACCAAAACCAGACAAGGATACTAAAAAAAAAAGAAAATTACAGACCAATATCACTGATGAATATAGATGCAAATATCCTCAACAAAATACTAGCAAACAGAATCCAACAACACATTAAAAGGATCATACACCATGATCAAGTGGGATTTATCCCAGGGATGCAAGGATTCTACGATATATGCAAATCAATCAATGTGATATATCATATTAATAAATTGAAAAATAAAAAGCATATGGTCATCTCAATAGATGCAGAAAAAGCTTTTGACAAAATTTAACACCCATTTATGATAAAAACTCTCCAGAAAGTGGGCATAGAGGGAACCTACCTCAACATAATAAAGGCCATATATAACAAACCCACAGCAAACATCATTCTCAATGGTGAAAAACTGAATGCATTTACTCTAAGATCAGGAACAGGACAAGGATGTCCACTCTCACCACTATTATTCGACATAGTTTTGGAAGTCCTAGCCACAGCAATCAGAGAAGAAAAAGAAATAAAAGGAATTCAAATTGGAAAAGAAGAAGTAAAACTGTCACTGTTTGCAGATGACATGATACTATACACAGAGAATCCTAAAGATGCCACCAGAAAACTACTAGACCTAATCAATGAATTTGGTAATGTTGTGGGATACAAAATTAATGCACAGAAATCTCTTGCATTCCTATACACTAATGATGAAAACTCTGAAAGAGAAATTAAGGAAACACTCCCATTTACCATTGCAACAAAAAGAATAAAATACCTAGGAATAAACCTACCTAGGGAGACAAAAGACCTGTATGCAGAAAAGTATAAGACACTGATGAAAGAAATTAAAGATGATACAAACAGATAGAGAGATATACCATGTTCTTGGATTGGAAGAATCAATATTGTGAAAATGACTATACCACCGAAAGCAATCTACAGATTCAGTGCAATCCCTATCATATTACCAATGACATTTTTTATAGAACTAGAACAAAAAATCTTAAAATTTGTATGGAGACACAAAAGACCCCGAATAGCCAAAGCAGTCTTGAGGGAAAAAAACGGAGCTGGAGGAATCAGACTCCCTGACTTCAGACTATACTACAAAGCTACAGTAATCAAGACAAAATTGTACTGGCACAAAAACAGAAATATAGATATAGAACAGGATAGAAAGCCCAGAGGTAAACCCACACACCTATGGTCAACTAATCTATGAAAAAGGAGACAAGGATATACAATGGAGAAAAGACAGTCTCGTCAACAAGTGGTGCTGGGAAAAGTGGACAGCTACATGTAAAAGAATGAAATTAGAACACTCCCTAACACCATACACAAAAATAAACTCAAAATGGAGAGACCTAAATGTAAGACCAGACACTATAAAACTCTTAGAGAAAAACATAGGAAGAACACTCTTTGACATATATCACAGCAAGATCTTTTTTGATCCACCTCCTAGAGTAATGGAAATAAAAACAAAAATAAACAAATGGGACCTAATGAAACTTAAGAGCTTTTGTACAGCTAAGGAAACCATAAACAAGACCAAAAGACAACCCTCAGAATGGGAGAAAATATTTGCAAATGAAGCAACTGACAAAGGATTAATCTCTAAAATATATAAACAGCTCATGCAGCTCAATGTTAAAAAAACAAACAACCCAATCAAAAAATGGGCAGAAGACCTAAAGACATTTCTCCAAAGAAGACATACAGATGGCCATGAAGCACATGAAAAGCTGCTCAACATCACTAATTATTAGAGAAATGCAAATCAAAACTACAATGAGGTATCACCTCACACCAGTTAGAATGGGCATCATCAGAAAATCTACAAACAACAAATGCTGGAGAGGGTGTGGAGAAAAGGGAATGCTCTTGCACTGTTGGTGGGAATGTAAGTTGATACAGCCACTATAGAGAACAGTATAGAGGTTCCTTAAAAAACTAAAAATAGAATTACCATATGACCCAGCAATCCCACTACTGGGCATATACCCAGAGAAAACCATAATTCAAAAAGACACATGTACCCCAGTGTTCATTGCAGCACTATTTACAATAGCCAGGACATGGAAGCAACCTAAATGCCCATCGACAGATGAATGGATAAAGAAGATGTGGTACATATGTACAATGGAATGTTACTCAGCCATAAAAAGGAACGAAATTGGGTCATTTGTAGAGAGGTGGATGGATCTAGAGACTGTCATACAGAGTAAAGTAAGTCAGAAAGAGAGAAACAAATATCATATATTAATGCGTATATGTGGAACCTAGAAAAATGGTACAGATGAACCAGTTTGCAGGGCAGAAATAGAGACACAGATGTAGAGAACAAAGGTATGGACACCAAGGGGGAAAGTGGGGGGTGGTGGTGGTGATGAATTGGGAGATTGGGATTGACATATATACACTAATATGTATAAAATGGATAATTAATAAGAACCTGCTGTATAAAAATATAAATAAAATTAAAAAGAAAAAGAAATAACTGTGTTAGTAAATGGTCACTCATCTTCGATTTTAGTAGATTTTGGTGCCAAGTGCAAATGCAGAAACATATGTTTGACAAGGGTAGAGTAAACTGGGACTCAGATCTGTCCTGGATGAATAGCCAGATCACTTTACCAAATAAACTACATGGACAATAAATACTGGTTAACAGAACTGTTTAAAAGATGGACAAATTACTATGTTGCAGGGTGGCAATCCTATTGATTCTCTACTGCATCCTTTCTCTACCCTTAGGTAGTTACCCTCATCTGTATTTACAGAAAGAGATTTGGTCCAGGGCCTAGGGCATTTAAATAGTATGAATGTAACATCCATCACTTATGAGACCCTCTTTTAGTCATTTAATGTAAATTTTAACCTCTGTACATGTATTATATAGTTATTTTCACCCAGTACTTTATAGACGGGATGGACTCAGGTAATTCCTAACATTTTAAATGTGACGTACTCTGACATTAGTAACCAGAGGTTTGAAGAAGTGATATATCAGTGATCAATGGTTCCATGTGTGATGGTTTTAAAATAATGGTACAATGCCAAAGTTATTTATTATACTTGGAATACCCCAGGTTTTGCACAACCCAAATAATAGTGAGAATAATGAGAATGTTAGAGTTAGTGTGTATTATGTGCCTAACGTGTTCCAGGCCCTTCTTAGGTCCTTTCGTTTTTACTATCACAAAACTTTGGAAAAATACTTTTCATCTCTCAATGTAACATGTAAGATATGACCTTGCATCTCTGAAAGCCTAAGACTTTGTGCCAGACTTCATACTTAGCAGGTTGTTGAACTACTGCTGACCTCCACGTGTTTATGACAAAAGTTTTTTTATCTTCCTTCTGCATCTGTCAAGATTTCTTTTCATACTTATTTAACAGTAGCAAAAAATGAACCCCCAAAAAAGGTTGTTACATAACCAATTGGGGAAATGCCCAATAAACTGTTAAAAAGTGCACACTGGTGCAAATATGATTTGCTACAGACACATCTATAAAACATTAGAATCCACACCTTAAATAAGTATATGTTCTTTTAGTGAATCTAAGAGTTACCACTATCATCTATAGGAATGGTGTGAATATGAACAGTCGTTAAATGATAAATGCGTTTAAACTCACAAACCCTTTTTAATTCATTTTATTTCAGGATGACAACCTTGGAATAGCTGTAGGATTATATAATTATCAGACTGATTATTCATCATTTCTTCCAGTAAGTGCCAATGTGATTTTCTCCATTAGTGTTTCTTCTGTTCAAGGTTTTTCTGATTTTTAACATTTTTTTCCTCTTCTGTCTCTTCTAGAACATCTTTTACATGAAAAATGATACCAACAAACATTGTAGAAAAGAGAACGGTGAAACGAACACACAGTGCAGCTATACCTATGTCTACACTAGTTATTATTTTGCCTCGAAGACCTGATTCTCTGTTAGGTGGAGGGCCACTGTCTATACTACCACCTGCTCCTCTGGAGCTACAATTTGGTGGTTTCCCACCTTGCTGACAGTGACAATGTTTTCTGTTGTTGCACACCCCTCTGTAACTGCATTTCTTGACATTACAGTCAAAACCAAGGTCTTGAAAAAAGGTACAATTTTGGCCCTTACAGTAGCTTCCTGGGCCACATGTTGTACCATCCATTACAAGCCCCATTTCTGCTACCCGTGACCCATGGTGGGCATCGAACCCAAAGTAGCTTTCTAGTTTAACATCATGTACTATTATATGACGAAATGTAGTGTGCTCACCTCCACCAGGAACTTCATTGATACCACCACAGTGCAGCATTCCACAGAAAATATCATCTGCTTCACAAGGAACACTTTTACTTCCTCCTCAAGTCAACCTCACACCACAGTTCCCAAATCGGTCACCTATGATATTCAATGTTTTATAGCATGCTGGTGCAGCATCTTTTATTTTGTAGCCAAAGAGGGCTTGACACTACATATCACGGTCACTACAGTCTCCTCTCACACAAACAGCTAATGGCGAACATGGGGTTCCATCCTGGATATAAGTGTCTGTTGGACAAATATTCGATATCCTGTTACAGTATTCTGGTAGGTCACAAATACCAAGAGTATCTCTGCAAAGAGTTCCAGGTTGAGCATATTTACACTTAACACAGCAACCTCCTTCATTGCAATCACTGCCAATGGTGAGAACACAATGGTTCTGACAACACGGATCCCTAGCACAGTTTTTAAGGTGCCACAGTCACATTCTTCCCTCTGATTTATGATCTTGTCACCACAGCGAGGAGCTTCATAAGGAAAATTGTTGAACGGTACATTTTGTTGACTCAAACAAGGATCCCACGTAGAAATCCGTCAGTGCAGTTTGTCATAAGTACAGTTGCTCATCATATCTAGAAGACCAGGCTCATGAGCCATGACACAGCGATGTCTTCAAAAACAATGACAACCAGCTGAATCATGTGGACAGCTGAGAATATGACATAGTACATGTGCTGAAATAGTAGCACCAAAAAATATATGATAACTTGCTAGGAATACATATGATGATCTCCAGTTGGGATTGCATATTCCATCTTGGTGGGCAAAATATTGAGTGTCATGGACTTTATTTCCAGTAAAAAGGATTGAGGTATCATGAGAATATTGTCTAAACACATACATTTTCCAATAACCAAAGTGAGCTATAGCATCCGCAATACCACTAAACTTTGACTGAGTTATATCAAAAGCATCTCTATTATTCCATATGCACAACATACGTACATGAACTTCGAGAAGATTATGCATGTAAATTGTATGGACTATGTTGTTTAAAATCATTATATTCTCAACTATACGTGTATGATTAGTGTTCATAAGATATAAGGTGTGAGAAACTGTGTAGTGAACTTTTAAGTATTTCCTATGCGGCCACCACAAATACACAGGAGCTGCTCTAGGCATCTCAGCAATCATTGCCTCCTCATATGCTTGATTTGTATCGTTCCCTTCAATCGTACATTTCTCATGCTCAGCTGATATGTCGTGTGACACAAGAAAAGAAATCAGATGTTCAAATTTGGAAGAAGCCTCCAGTGGTTTGATTTCGTAAGTGAAGTCATCCACCTGCAGCATGCCACGCAGACCCCCATAGCAGGTGTCCAGTGTGCCCATGGACCCAGGAACCCCTTCCAGGTAGCTAAAGTAGTAACAGTCTCGGGGGATAAAAGGGTAGTCCTCCTGTATGGCGCCTTGGTCGTTATCGGTGATAACAGGAAAATGTCTGGGCAGCAAGCTCTTCTTGACTCTCATGTGGAGCGCGTGTCTTTGGCCACTGAAGCGAACCTTGTAGGAGAGCTGGCCTTGTGTTGCGGCTCCACGCACTCTGTGGGACACCTTCCTGGGGATCACAATTTCAGAGGAAGTGAAGCGCCATCCTGGTGGGTCATGGGAGCAGCAGGTCAGAAACAGGAGTAGCCAGAGCAGAGGCAGCCAGAGATCACCTGCCAGGTGGGCCTGGGCCCAGGCAGGCCCCATGAGTGAGGAAGCCTGTGACCAAAGAAATGCACTCCAGCGGGAGGCAGGCAAGACTGTCCCTGGAACAGCAACTCCTAAACAGCAGTCTAGTCCTGAGGAGAGCAGAGAGAGGCTGGAGGCTGGGCATCCCCAGAGAGGTAGAGGAGGGAGGGGGAAGCTCTTATATAACAATGGTGTATTCATGAGGGGGAGGGGCTGTGCTAAGTGATCCTGGGGATCCTGGCACAGGGCTCTTAGAGAGGAGGAAACCTGGGAGAAATTAGGAAAAATGGAGTGTATATCTTGGGCTGAGTGGTCCCACGGTCTCTTGGAGAAGTCACAGGGGAAGAATCAGTGGGTGTGGTGCAATTTTAAGACAGTGATTGACTTTTTTTTCCTGAAACCAAAATGAGACAAGGCTTCAATTTGTAATTAAGAAATTACGAAATGGAGAGGAGAATGGAAGCTTCTTTTTGTAAGAATTTTGAGGAGAGAATCAGATTCTCTCATACTTTATAAAAATGGAATGTGTTGGGGGTGATTAACGGAACAAAAGAATAGTGTCATGAGTAGAAAAGGTAGGGTGGATAATAATTGTTTCTAATAAAGTTAAACTTATAGTTGCCCTACATCTCAGTGATTCTAGCCATAGGACGTTCCCCACAGCGATTCATATGTGGATATTCATAGCAGCATTATTCACAAGTTTATTCCACAGACTGGAAACAAATAACCAGTACTGAATAGATGAATGGCAAACAAACTGGCATATTCATTCAGTACGATAATCCTCAGTAAATCTGAACAAGTTTCCAACATGTGTAAGAACATGGATGTATCTATCTCATAGATAATATGATGATAGAAAGAAATCAGACCAAAGAAACTTCATATAGGACTTCATTTGTATGAAGTTCTGGAATAGTCCAGAAAATAATATAGGGGAACAGAATTTAAATCACTGTTTTCCTGATGTGAGGTAATGGAGTGATGGAGGGAATTTTCTGGAGTGATGGGAAACTTTTGAATCTTGATCAGGGTGTGCTCAAGATGAACGTTTGAAATCCTAACCCCCAAGGTGGTGGTATTAGCAGGTGGGGTCTTTGTAAGGTGATTAGTGCTTTTATAGAAAATGCCTCAGAGAGATCCTTCACCCCTTCTGCCTTGTGTGGTTACAGTGAGAAGGCATCATCTATGAGCCAGGAAGTGGTTCTCACCAGACACTAAATCTGCTGGTGCCTTGATCTTGGACTTACTAGCCTTCAGAACTGTAAGAAATTAAGTATTCTTGTTTATAAGCCACCGAGTCTAAGGTATTTTATTATAGCAGTCCAAACAGACTAAAACAGGATGGTGCTTAGAAGTCAAAACTCATCAAGCCGCATCCTTAAATCTGTGCATTTTATTGTATGCCGAGTATACCTCAAAAGAATTGATGTATAAAAAAATTCTGACTTTAGCTTCTTTTTAGCTCTTTCCAGAAGAGTGCATCATTATCATGATCATCACCGTTTCATACATCATATTCTTTGTCTTTTCAAAAATCATTTCTACATAGAATTGCTTGTAAATGGAATCAACTCAAAACAAGGAAGTTACCATGAACAGCTTATCTCACTTGACTAATCCTCTTGTCGATCATATTAACACACACATTAATATTTAGAAAAGAAGAATGTACTACTGTGTAAATGTGTTGTATGCAATACTGGAGGATTTTCCAGCACACCCAGGAATCTTCAAAAAGATACAAGTATGCTCTAACTCAGCCTGAAGAGAATTCACCACGAGAAAAAACGTAATTTCTTTTCTTATTTTTAAACTGAAGTATCGTTGATTCACATTATATTGTTTTCAGGTGTACAACACAGTGATTCAATATATTTATAGATTACACTCATTTAAGGTTACTACACTTTAAATATATGATGCCAGATGCCACTCCCTTCTGGCCTCCAGAATTTCCACAGAAACTTCAGCTGTTGGCCTTCTGAATTAGTGTTTTCCTTTTCTTCTTATATATACCCAGGTGTGGAATTGCTGGATCATATGGTAGTTTTACTTTTAGCTTTTGATAAATCTCCATACTATTTTCATAGTGGCTGCACCAATTTACATTCCTACCAACAGTGCATGAGGGTTCCCTTTTCTCCACGTCTTCACTGACACTCGTTCCTTGTCTTTTTGATAACCATTCTGAAAGTTGTGAGGTCGTATCTCATTGTATCTTTGATTTGCATTTCTCTAATGATTAGTGATGTTGAGCATCTTTTCATGTGCCTTTTGGCCATCTATATGTCTTCTTTGGAAACTCTTCAGGTCCTCTGCCCATGTTTTAATCAGCTTATTGGGTTTTTTTTCTTTTTTTTCATGTTGAGTTGTATACTGTGGATATTAACCCCTCATCAGATATATCATTTGCAAATATCTGTTCCCATTCATTAGGCGGCCTTTTCATTTTGTCGATAGTTTCTGCCACTGTGCAAAACCTTTTTAGTTTGATTAGGTTCCATTTGTTTATTTTTTCTTTTGTTTCCTTTGCCAAAGGAGACATATCCAAAAATATATTGCTAAGAAGAATGTCAAAGAATGCACTGTTTCCTTTTAGACGTTTTATGATTTCAGGTCTTACATTTGAGTCTTTAATCCACTATGAGTTTATTTATACATAAAGGGTGAGAAAGTTGTCCTGTTTGATTCTTTTGTATGTTCCTGTCCAGTTTTCCTGACACCATTTACCGAAAAGGTTATCTGTTCCCCATTGTTTCTTCTTGCCTCCTTTGTTGTAGGCTAATTTCTGTATAAACGTGGGTTTTTGACTACTGTAGTTTTGTAGTATAGTTTGAATTCAGGAAGTGTGATACTTCCAGCTTTGCTCTTCTCTCTGAAGATTGCTTTGGATATTTAGGGTCTTTTGTATTTCCATGGAAATTTCAGAATTATTTGTTCTAGTTCTGTGAAAAATGCTAAAAATTCTATTGGTATTTTCATAAGGATTGCACTGAATCTGTAGACTTCCCTGGGTAGTAAGTTCATTTCAACAATATTAATTTTTCCAATCCATGAGCATGGTATATCTTTCCATTTGTTTGTATTGTCTTCAAATTTTTTCATTAATTTCTTATAGTTTTCCGAGTACAGTTATTTTACCTCCTTAGACTTTATTCCTAGGTATTTCATTCTTTGGATGTGATTGTAAATGGGATTGTTTTCTTATTTTCTCTGATAGTTTGTTGTTAGTGTATTGAAACACAACAAATTTTTGTATATTAATTTTGTATTATGCAACTTTACTGTATTCATTGATGAGTTCTAGTAGTTTTCCAGTGGTGTCTTTAGGATTTTCTATGTGTAGTATCATGTCATCTGCAAACAATGACAGCTTTACTTCTTCCTTTCAATTTGGATTCCTTTTGTTTCTATTTCTTGTCTCATTGCCATGGCTAGGACTTCCAATACTATGTTGAATAAAAGTGGTGATAGTGGTCATCCTTGTCTTGTTCCTGATCTTTGAGCCTCTTTCACTTTAAGTCTGGGTGTGATTGGCTGATGGATGAGCTGAGCCCTGGTGCTCTTCTCAGTGCATGGGCCCTTTAAGAAATGTCTCCCAGATTACTACAGTCTTGTGGGTCCCATTAGTCTTCAAAGATGTTGGGGGTCATCTCTCTGGTGCAGGTCCTAAAAGTTGAGGTTACTGATGTGGAAATAAAACCCTTTGCTCCTCAGGGAGAAGGTTCGGGTTTTGAGTTTTCTCTGGGTTGTGTGCCACTGTGCTGGGGGTGGGGTTTATGGCAAGATTGTATCCCAGCCTCCTGCCCAGTCTGAGGTGGTTTTCCTCTTGTTTGCCTGATGTGGTCATCACTTAGCCAGTCTTTAGGTTTTTTTAAGAGAAAATTGTTCTGTATGTAGCTGTAGACTCAGTGTGTGAGAAGAAGTGAGATCAGGATTTTCCTATGTTGTCATCTTGAACCAGAACCCTCTGTTGTTGCTTTGCTTCCTTCCTTGTTCTTGGCTATTTTCTAGATAGTTCTGATTACCTTTGGCTATCTCAGTCATTTCTGTAGGTTTGGGAGTAAAGGCAGAAATTAGAGGGACAGAGATCCCACTATAGTAGTAGTGGCAGTGTAACCAGTGTTTTTTATTTTCTGTATTTTGATGCTTTGACATCTGGGGCCTTCCTGACCCTGAATGGACTACTCCTCCCAGTGTTAGTCAATTTTTAGAGATAGTGAACAATGCTCCCATGAGCACAGTTTTCAAATACAAACCAGACAATCCAGAGCCCACATTCCAACTACCTCCTTTCTGAGCTCTCACACTTAGGGCCATTATCCACATGCCCTAATCACCCCAAGGCCAGGTACCAGATAGCTAGGGACAGCCCCTATGCCACAGAGACCTTGACGTATTCAAACTAGCCAATCCTAAGCCTGCTTACCTGGCCTTGTCTGTTCCTTCTCATGGAAATCACAATAAAGTCTCTTGCCCACAGTTCCTCCCTCTCCCTCTGCCTTGTGACCAGCATCAGTGCTTCCCTGTGTGGCCCCCATGGCATAGTGTGTCCTCTTTCCTTGGAAACTGTGAGTAACAAACTATCTTTTCAATGTCAGTTTTCTCCTGACCTTTTGGCCTTATTATACCTCAAGTATTCTATTAATGCACAATATTTAAAACAGGTAGGAGAAAACTACCAATCCTTTCTTATTCCCTATCTTTTTTCTGCACCTGAAGAGACACTATTTTGTGTGTGTGTGTGACTAGTACCAAATAATTTTTCCAGTAAGTTATTTTTCTACATAGATTACTTTCCTCCAAACTCAAAAGGCAAGGGCAATGTGGTGGAGTATAAGGGGCCAGAAAATGTTCTGGTTCTGGTTTCAAACCTTGACTGTTTAGGTTTTAACATTAATAATGATATTAACTAGAGACAGTTAACTTCACATCTCCAAAGTTCTATCTTTCCATCTTTAACATAGGGTAATAATTTCAATCCAATGAGATCATTTAAGCATGGAATGAAATAACTTCCATAAAGTGCCTGGTGAGTTCTTAATATTGTTATAACTTTTATGTGAATCCTTGAATTTTGGATGGTATCCTGGCTATGATGGGTGCTTCATGAAGTCTGACAATGGTCACTCTTCAACTCATTTCCAAAATTACAGCAGGGGAAATTTTCATTGAACTTCCCCTGGCTTCTCTTTCTTGTAGGATAAGAGATTTTTAAAAAGAGCCTTTCCTAGGAAATGTATCAATGTTCAATTTGGGACTCCAAGGGATCAACATTTGGGAGCTTTCTTCTCTCGTTTTCACTCTTAAAAGTCTATCTCTACCTGCGATAGTCCTTGGCAGCAGTCCTCAAACTATAGCGTAGCAGGACCTCAGTTTTCGTAAATAAGGTTTTACTGGAAAACAGCCACACCCTTTTGCATATATATTGTCTATGGTTGCTTTCATACCAAAACTGCAAAGACCCAAGGCCTGCAAGCCTAAAATATTTACTATCTCGTCCTTTGAGAAAAAATTTGCTGACCCCTGGTCTTTGCTGTTTGAAGTTTGGTTTCTTCCTGTGTGGATTAAAAATGACCACAAATTCTTTGCCCTGCTTCCATCAAGAGATGGGGTTTAGGTCCCATCCGATAATGACTCTAGGCTTGGCCATGGCCTGGTCTGGCCAATAAAACATCAGCAAGTGTGACAAGTACAAAGGGTTGACTAGTGCTTTCCACATTGGGACTTGCCTTCTTAGAACAATTCCCTGAGAACCCCCTCTTCCCCTGCTATGAAGAGTCCAATCTAGTCTACTGGAAAATGAGAGGCCATGTGGAGAAAAAGCAAGGCACCCTTGGCTATAGCTAGCACTAAGTACCAGACAGGAGAGAGAGGCCATCTTGGACTACTTACCCTTCTTCTGCCATCAGATGAATGCAGTTCCATGTGACTCTAGGTGGTAGCAGAAGAAACAGTCAATTCATAGAATCTTTTTAAAAATAATTTAAAAAAATTTAAGCCATTAAGTTTTGCAGTGGTTTGTTATGTAATTGATAACTTACATACTTTCTTTGCCCATCAAGGGAGAAAATGGCCATTCTGTACACATTACAGTTAGACACTAGCACTTTGACGCCAGGTCTGGTCTTTGCTTAAGTCATATGACGCAGCAATAATGACTTTTCATATCAGAGTCAGCTATATACAAGGTAACTTGGGCAAAAGTCAATATTCAGTTCTGACAAGTCCTTTCACATCCTGTGGCACAAACCCTTTTCTGTCTTCTATGTATCTTGTAAGGTTTTGGGGGATGGACGGAAGACAAGTCAGATAGCAAATGTTGGTAATTGCTTTCAAACTTTGTATAAAATGAATGGTACTACTACTGCTATTGTTGTAGAACATTTAACCTAATGCAGCCAACTCCCTATTATCCATAATGGAAGGCTATGCTAGCATGGTTGAACCAAATTCAGTATAATTAATAAACTTTAATTTCCTGGAATGATGGAAAAGAAATAGACTCCTCACTGGCTTGAAGGGAATTCCCATGTCTAGCACTAATAAGCAATGTATCTTGAGCAAGTTATTAACTTCTTTAAGCCTTGAGTTACCCTATCTATAAAAATAGAATTATTGATACTGACTCGCATAGTTGTGAGAATTCACTGACATTTATAAGTTATGGAAAAGGATGGCCCAATGTAGTGCCTGGAACCATGGAGAGTAGAGACAGCATAGTGTCATGGTTATGTATGTAGGTTCTGGAGCTAAACTGCCTGAGTTTAAATCCCAGCTCTGGCACTTAATAGCTGTGTAATTTAGGCAAATTAATCTATGTCTTGCTTATCTCATCTGTAAAATTGGGATAATAGCAGCAGTTATAGAGTTGTTGTGAGGCTTAAATAAACACATGTAAAGGGCTTAGCACAGTAGCTAAAATAAGATTAAGATTGAAATAAATCGATGAGAGCTTAATAATTGTTAGCCAATTATTATTAGCAGTACATGATAGAGCCCTTATCTCCTAATCTTCTATGTCAAAGCTAAGCCTCCAATTGATCATTTAGATTTCTTTTTCTCTTTGCATTGCTCTGTCAGAGTGTTACCCTAGGAAGTTGGTGGTTAAATAAGGAGATATTTATTCAACAATCCCCAAAATAAGGTGGAAAAGATTGTAAAGATTTACTGACAAATGCAACAAGTTTTTGTTGAAGGCCAATACTAAGTTAGGCACAGTTAGATACACTATTATTTCATGTACTGTATCCGGTATCAAATAGCAAAGCTTAAGAGATTATCATCTGTTTTGATGGCATCATTAACATATTTAATTTATAATGGTATTCCTTAGAAAACATGGTTTTATGTCCATATGTCTTCCAAGTTGCTATAGGGCATCTATTTGATCTGAGAAACTGACTGCTGTTTAGATCCAGGCATGCAATATGACGTTAGGATCAAAGTAGAAAGGAAGCAAAATAAGATAAGGTTCATAAGGAAAATAATCTTATAAAGACTAACATGTCTTGGGGGTAAAATGCGCATGTATTTTACACAATAAAAACAATGTTCAACGTCAAAAACAGTAATAAGAAACTCATATTCAAATCAGCATTGCCGATACAGAATTAAAATGGGATTCAATTTTGTGATTCCATTTGCAAATCTGCAAACTAGGAAGAAGGATCACCCATTTTCCTGTGACTGGTCAAGCAATTTAATGATTACAGTAAATACAAAGTTCTTTTGTAAATGACTCTGTTAATGATTGACTTGCATTTGAAACCACATTTCAGCTCTCACCCTTTCCCCTTTTCCCCTGCAAAAAGAAAGAGAATA
Organism: Balaenoptera ricei; assembly: GCF_028023285.1. Classification (NCBI taxonomy): domain Eukaryota; kingdom Metazoa; phylum Chordata; class Mammalia; order Artiodactyla; family Balaenopteridae; genus Balaenoptera; species Balaenoptera ricei. Next base: position 156,544,670 of record NC_082640.1, read on the forward strand.
TGAACAGTAAGGAAAACATTTAGAAACAAGACCTAGTGGTTGCTATAATTTGATTCTTTAGACACAACAATGCTTTCTTATCATATAGGTTATTACAGTATCATCAAGTATATCAGGTAAGCAGATCAAGTGCTTTGGAGTCTCTCTATAAATGTCAACATCAGGCAAGAGACTATGGCTGTTAAGAACTTGGTTCTGATCAGAACATAATTCCTTAAAATACTGTCTTCCTTTTGATAGCAATTGCCCTTTTGGATGTGAGTGCTTGTCTCAAAAAGATGTGCAGATAAAAAGAGAAACAGCAAAAGGGGCTTACCCCAGGATAGCAACCAACTGTAAACCTATTATAAATGAGAGGTCAAGAGCTTCGCAACTCAATCTACTATTTCTAGGTGATATCAGAAAAATACTTTAACATCAAGATCACCAACAAATACTCCCCCACTTTCAGATGATGAGCTATTTCAGCTTAGAGTGACCATACTTAATTTATATTTGTATTTTCAGCACCTAGCACATAGTAGGCACTCATTTGTTGAATGAAGAAAAGAACTCTCATCTGTCCAAAGATAAATTTCAACTAAAATAGATTAGAATAAAATCTTTATTGGCTTCACATGAAATTACATGAACTCTACTCCCCCACATAGTTGAGAACCTTATGTTGTTTCATTTAAAAAAATATTTTAAAAATTGCTTATCTACACAACAAAAACAATGTCCAATGTAAAAAAAAAAACTTTTCTAGTTTTTAACTATTGGAATCAGTCTCAGAAGAGCTCATCTGATTGAATTCGATACAAGGTCTTTCTCAGATTACTCTGTGTAATCTCCCAATTCTGCATGATGCTTGCAATACCCTTCAGCTGTCAGTCAGTTCTTCTGATATTTATTCAAGGCCCAAAGAAAGAAGATGGAAGTGGACTGAGATAAAAAGGATAGTTTTGTCTATGTTCATATAGTGGATACATTCAAGACATATATATGAGACAGAAAGGGCACCTCTGCCACAGATTAAGTCTTTGATCTGGGTTAAGTTCGTTCACGTCTCTGAACCTTGATTTTCTCATCTTTAAGACAGATTCATCCTAGAATCTTTCAGCTCCAATGTTCTATGATTTGGTTTTAATTTAATAGATGCACGCACTGACATGCTCACTAATACATTTTGCTGGAGTTTGGTCAGTCCTCAGCAAATCAGAAGCCAAATACTGCTCCACTTCTTATTCCACATCTATACTTGAGGCAGAAGCTAATGGAGAGCTGGGCTCCAAAAAGGCCCAAGCGCAATTCTCATTTTTGGCTGGAGCAATGCCCGTATGTAATTCAATAATTTAAATAGTGTCTAGGTTTAAATGCCAGAGCGTTTTTTTTTTTTCTGACACTGCACACTGGAATTACATGATGAACTCTGTTTTACTGCTGCCGTATTCCCACCCCTAGAGATTCTGCTTAATTGATCTAGGTGCAGCCTGGGCATCAGAATTTTTATCAGCTCTCTGGGTGATTCTAACCTGAGAAAAAGGTGACTATTGGCATAGAGCAGTGATTCTCAAACTTTAATGTGCATCAGTCACCTGGAGGGACTATTAAAACAGATTGCTGGGTGCCCTACTCAATTTCTGATTCAGTAGGTCTAGGGTAGAGCCCAAGAATTTGCTTTCCTAACAAGTTCCCAGGAAATGCTGATGTTTTTGTACAGAGACCTCACTTTGAGAACCACTGCCAGTAAGGAAATATTGGTGGTGGCACCTGAAGTCCTGAGTTTAAATCCTGATTCTATTATTACCACCTATGTAATCTTAGTAGAACAATTTATTCTCCTTAGTGTCTTTTTAACAATACTTAGACTTCAGAGTTGTGAGGCATGAAGAAACAGTGTTACCAATCGGGGTGTAGTTTAGTACCTGGCACAGAATGTAGTAACAGGTATTAATTTCCTTTTTCTATTATACATGTCTAGATGGTGTGATTAAGTTAAATCAATAGCATTGGTTAAAACTTGGCAGGAAAAGAAAAGAGACGATTGAAGCAAACAACGTCTTATTAGAAATGTATGTATAATATAGGATGATAAATGTAGAGAAGTGTTTTAAGTAAATGTCTTAAAAAAGATTTTCATTCAATTTTTAAAACTTTGAACATAGTAATTTAGGTGGGAAGAATATTAGCTACAATCGATAGTGATAGAAATGTTAGATTCAATCTATAAATAGGATGAATTTTGTAATGACCTACAATGGGCTCCAATACTTCATCTATGATAATAATTTAATTTTCTAGAGAATCAGAAATAAGAATATAATTGAAGTAGCATACTTGCCTAAACCTTTACTATATTGATCTTTAAATGCTATTTAATTCCAGAGAAAACCTGAATTATTAAAGTGCATTGGAATCCCTATTATCAACCAAAGCAAAACCTCTACCAATGATGGGATAGGATAGGTGTTTTTATTTACATATACCAACAAACAAAAAACAAAATAGCTTTCCTTCCTGCTTGCCATTTGCTTCCTTTTGTATGTCTCAAGGTCCTCTCAGGAGCTAATGTCCAAACCCCGAAAGGAATCCTGGGAGGAAAGCAGGCCCACTGCAGAAGCTGCCGCACATTCCTCCAGATACAGGGAGGGCACCCGAGGTTGTGCCTCCACAGAGGGGCTGGTTGAGGTCAAAACTGGAATACTGTTAGGGTTTCTCCATGGAACCTATGAATGCAGTTGTCTAAGTGAGTCTCAGAGGTACTGAACAGTTCAGGTCTGAAGGCAGAAATCCTCTTAGGATTGTTTACAGCAAGTTTCTTCTTATACCAATAGCTGACCCAGAGGCAAGGTCTTAACTGGGGTTTTTATTTTTAAAAGCCTTCCCTTTCCACTCTGGCCTGATGCCATTACGTGACAGCTTTCTTTTTCTGAATTCCTAAAAAAAAAAAAAAAAAAGAAAAAAGAAAATGTGTCTGCACGTCTTTGTAGCTGCATCATACTCTGAAAAGTACCATTTCTTTTATTATTGTTCTCAACTATTACTTAAGCTGATGATATACTTTTAACTTCTCATCTATTTATTAATTCTCTTGACTGTGAGCTCCTCAAGGGTCCTTAACTTGTCCCCTTCCTCCATGGAACTTTCTCAAGTGCCTCTATTATCAGTAACCGTTCCCTTTGGTTTGCAATATAAATTTGACACTAATTTACATTTCCCTGCCTATGGAGGTAATTGTATATTATTTTATGTGTAAAGGTGTTCTCTTTCCCAACCAAAAAAAAAAAAAAACCCTTTAGGAATGGAGGCTATGTATTTTGCTTCTTTGTAAAAGTCATAACAAAGCTGATGTCCAATCAACATTTATAAAATTCTTACCAGATCATCCATGCTAAAAATTGGACACAACTGACTGCCTGAGGGAAAGTCTTCATACTCTTGCTGTCAAGATTATATAAAGCCTATAGCCTGGCCAGTATATTTAGAGGATGCAAATGATTTTCTTTAAGCCAGAAAATTAAGTCTTGGTTCAGCTCTCCTTAGTGCTTTAAAACCAACCTTCAATACCACATGAACAGGAGGGTTCCCACCTCATTTATATCCTTGGTATTCCCTAACATCCATTCATCCATAAGGTTTCCCCTTGAAACATCCACCAAACTTCCCTAGCCCCTACAACAAACAAAACTCTTTTCTTCCCCTTCCCTGCAAAATGATTTATTCATTAAAAGCCATAACCAGCGCTCAGAACCTCTCAAAAAACAGTAGCAATCCAAACCCTTTCAACTTAACTGGATTGAAGCAGAGCTGATTTCATGCCCACCCTGCTGGGAGCAGTCTCTTGCTCAGATTTTGCCTGTTAGGAGAAACAGGAAAGACTGGTAGACAGCCTGAGTTTTTTCACTGGGCTGGTTTGGCCCCATCGCCATAGTTACAGCTCTGACCACAGTCATTCCAGCTGATCCTTTAACAGGTCTGTAAGGGACCAAAACAGTCACTAGGGTAGCCCAGAGATTAGTAAGGTTTATATTTACAACTCCCGAGTTTTTTAAACAGACTGACTTGCACGAAGCTGGATTATGACATTTTACCTCAACTTCACCGCAGCTATGATGAGAAGAAATATTGTTCTAAGATTTTTAATTAGTTGCATCCTCTCTTAAGGCTCACTCTCTCACTCCCGCTATGTATCGAATTCTTCAATTAAGATTATCCCTTAATTCTTACATCAGAAACCCAGAAACCAGAGTTGCTTTCTACCTCTTTAATTCTCCATAAGGCATCACTATTATACTATCATATATGAATACATATGTGTGTGTGTGTGTGTGTATATATATATATATTTGCTTTTTAAAAAAAGTAGAAATTCTCTCCTCATTCACCTTTGTTTGATACAAAGTAGGTGCCCAAGTAGGTAGTTAGAAATTAAATAAAGGCCACAAAAACTTCCCAACGAAGATCATTAAAGAGAAAAATCCTTTCTTCCTCTTATTACAGCTGATCTTTGACACATGCCAGGTAAGAAAAAAGGAATCACGCATGGTGATGGGAAGACTGGACCTCTTCCTCTCTGAGTTGCAGCTGAACTTCTCTTGGTGGTCCTAGTAAAATATATAACTCTTCATTTGTTCTAAGCAAGTCCTTCTTTCAGCTTTCCTTCAAACAATGCCTTTACTCTCCCACTAGAGTATGAGGATTTAGAGATTTCGAGCAGCAAGGTTCTGGTTGGGTAGCAGTCTCTTTAAATTGTGTGTTGGCTATGTAGAGAGAGGGACAGTTATGGGAGAATGGCAGGGGAGGAGGGTGAGAGAAAGAGAGAAATGTATCTTCTTCTTTGGGAGCACTAGAAGAAAGCAAGCTTTTCAAAGTCGTTGCCGGTATCTCACGAAGGCCCAGACTGCTACCATGATGAGGGCAAACACTGGCACCACCACCACAGTTATGGGAATACCACTTGGCTCCCCTTCACCGTGATGTCCTATAGGCCCATTCTGCACCTGTAACTGGAAGGGGAAGAAAAATGTTAACTCTAGTGACCAATGTGTGTTTACCACAACTGAAATGTCCAAGCTGACACATTACCTGGGTCTACAGTCTCTATCCCACCCAAAGCTGTAAACCCCAAGCACTATCGAACAGGAGTCCTCTCTGTTTGTCCTGAGTTGATACAACAATCTCACCAATTCTTTGGAAACAAAATAAATCTGATGGGGAGGCATTTAACCTTTCTGTGCTACTGACCTAAAGGGACCCCTGAGATAACCTCTTTCTATTTCTGTACTGTCTCCACCAAGCTATTTGTGTATCATACCAGGAAAATGAAGATATGAGGTGAAGCCTGTTGATCCTATATGGAGCCTGGAAATTATTGGGCAGGGGCAGGGGGTGTCCATCTTTCTAGAAAGATTATCAGTCATCAGAGTGCAATAAGAGCAGATCTGAGCAATGTTAACACAGGTGCAATGCCATTATTTAGAAATACTTTCCAATTCCCAAAAGGTACCCGCTCCTTCCGAAGGTGGGGTCCTGTCCTTCATCCCCTATTCTGTAATACTAGGCAAAGATAAAGGTGAAGCCTATATGGAACGGAGGTAAAAGACTCAAAGGTAAATAAGTAAAAATAAATCATATCCTAACAGTCATAATTTTTCATTGCCTAAGCATTCCCTTTTGAGGCTGGTGGTCTTTCTTCATTTCAATCAATTTTGTAAAAGGTAGCCTTTCTTAACATTACCTTTTTTTTAAACCGTTTTTTAAAATTGAAGTATAGTTAATTTACAATGTTGTGTTAGTTCCAGGTGTACAGCAAGGCGATTCACTTATATACATATTCTTTTTCAGATTCTTTTCCATTATAGTTATTATACAATATTGAATATAGTTCCCTGCGCTACACAGTAGGTTCTTGTTTATCTATTTTATACATAGTAGTGTGTATATGCTAATCCTAAACTCCTAATTTATCTCTCCCCCCCTGCCCCCACTATCCCCTTTGGTAACCATAAGTTTGTTTTCTATGTCTATGAGTCTATTTCTGTTTCATAAATAAGTTCATTTGTATCACTTTTTAAGATTCCACATATAAGTGATATCATACAGTATTTGTCTTTCTTTGTTGGACTTACTTCACTTAATATGATAATCTCTAAGTCCATCCACGTTGCTGTAGATGGCAATATTTCATTCTTTTTTATGGCTAATATTCCATTACACACACAAAAACACACACACACACACCCCCCACACACCCCACATCTTCTTTATCCATTCATCTGGACACTTAGGTTGCTCCCATGTCCTGGCTATTGTAAATAGTGCTGCTATGAACATTGGGGTACATGTATCTTTTCGAATTAGATTAACATTAACTTTTAATAGGTAACTGGCAGCAACTGCGATGCCATCTTTAGTTAGATTTAATCTCCTCATTACAATCCATGAAACTCTGACCCCCTCAATCTGAAAGACAAGACTGAACAAACTACCTTTTCTATCCTCTATCCCACCTCTACATCTTTCATTCATTTCCTGATGAGATGTCCTGAGAGAACACGCTCAATAGAAAGACATGGTTTTTAGAGCTAGGCCAATTCCTTGGCCAGAAGAATCTGTTTTGTTTGGAGTTATTTTGGATGTTTCCTAAAAAATGAACCTTGGAAATCACTTCTCACATGCCTTCAAAAAGAACTCTAATCATTATCTAAAGTGTATGCCTATATTTGCTTGCCTTTACCTATTGCATACATTCTCCCATGCTTTCGAAACAAAGAAGAGCCAAGGCAGAAGCAGCTGAATACCAATATGTCTCCTATCAACCTGTTTTCTAATCCACCACACTGAGATTCTGCTTGCAACCCCAGCTGTTTTCTCAGATATCTTTCATGCCTTGCCCTCTCCACATTTTTTACTATCTCCTGTTGAACTCTTCAGCCTTTGAAGCCTCACTCAGGAGTTAATGAAGCAAAGACAGCATCAGTTCAAGAGGGAGTAACTTTAAAGGTACAATTAAACTGTGTTGCAAATGCATTCCAAAGTCCTTCGTGCTATGGGAGGAATTATGTCCACTCAGGCTTCTCTTCTCATCATCCAAATTATAAAACACTAGGAACTAAGGAATGGATGTAGAATAGGTGCTAACTTGACTGAATTCTGAATCCCATTTCCTTTTTCCTGGAGCTCCCCTTTGAGCACTAGAGCTTTGGTCAAGAGGATCCCCAAGTTGATAAGAAAAGGGTTCGTTGTGGTGATAGGGAAAAGCACATGGTGGGTATCAAAAAACCCACCATCGTTGCACTTAGAGTTTCATAAATAAGAATGTTCAAGGGCAGACATATGTTTCCTTCCCTAGTAAGAAATAAAATTGATTCTGGTTGTATTTTTCCCCATTTATTTTAATTTGGTTGTCAAGCTTTATCTTTAGGGCACATTACCTTGAAGCTAGGACCTGGGTTGCAAACATACTGTTATAAATTTCCTTTAATGATAAGCAGAAGTCTCAGAAGACCCCTGCCTGTACCAGACAGGTTCTTCAAAAGAATGACAGTGAAAGGAAAAAAGCCAAACACACTACTGAAAATTACACCACATGATTTATTCACAACGTTACAAAAGCCTGGTGGCAGCAAATGACACCTACCCTGTGCTGCACTCTCAGGGACACAGCATAGCCTGCATTACGAAAGAGGTCTACAGCATCCTGGTGCAGCAGGTTCTTTAGGTCTTGGCCGTTTACCTGCCAAAAACAGCAAGGAAAAGTAGTAAGAGACATAGAATGTGAACTCTCATAAGTCAAAGATTTACTTTCATGTGACCAAAGATTTAAAAAACAAACTCCTACAGAGCAAATTCCAAAGGCTAGAAGAAGGGGTAAAGTTCCTTAGAACTCAGAGTAACTTTTTTCATTTTTGAAGCTATGTTTTCCTAGAACTGAGGTTACATGGGCCATCTGAAGAGCACCTAAGTTTAAAACAACAACAACAAAAGGAATCTCTCCTTTCTCTGAGCTCCTACTGCCTGCCCTGTTTTGACACTTGGCATTCTGTTACTGTACTTGTATGTCTTCCACGAGCATCAACCTGCTTCCCTACAGCTAACATGGTCTCCCAGGTTACCACTCTATCCTTTACATGTCTAATCCCTGGCATGGCCAGCTTCAGCTCTAGAAATACAACTCTGAGAAGCTCTTCCACAATTTAGTTTGATGTGGTACAAATCTACTAGCTCCTTCTATTGTTCTTGTTTTCTTTTGAACAATTTCCCTTGATTCCATGGATATCCCTATCCTCCTCAAATTTACCAAAAACCGTATTTCTGTGATGATACAAACTTCTAAAATGTTTCGGTGAAGGTGAGTCCTACTACTTAAAGGTGAGAGATGTGAAGGACTCTGGTATTAACACTTCTCAGCGTCAGGAGTGACACTGGCCACAAGTGGTATCTATTCTATGCTGCACTCAGTGACACAGCATAGCCTACTTTATGCAAAATCTACGTACCTTTTATACATGTCAATGTCAGCAACGGCAGCAAGAACATCGAATATATTTGGTAGGTTCTGTGCTATATGCTTTACATACATTATCTCATTGAGTACTCACAATAATCCTATGAGGTAGACACTATTTTTACCTTGTTTTCACAGATGAAAAAACTGAAGCTTAGCAAGGCTACGTAATTTACCCAAAGTCATGGTAAGTGTAGAAGCTAGAGCTACGGGTTTTATGTCCTGGAAGGAAGACTAAAGTGCCCTGGCCTTTTACTGCTCCTTCTGTACTATTATTCCTCCACCTTGACTCACCAGCTATTCTTTCCTCAGCTGAAGATCAAGTCACTGACTTATTCAACCTTCTCATCTTCCTTGTCACAGTTTTCCTTCTCCAAGAGGTTCAAAATTGTCCCTCCACTCTATTTCCTGCCAATATCCTTTTGAATTAATCTATCAACACTTTGGCCTTATAAACTGTCTACCTTTCCAAAGTGAAGAATTCCAGCTCTATTCCATTCTAATCACCAATTGGCATAAGCCTTCAACTTCAACATTAGGCATGCTACAGCTCCAATATCTCAAACTCTTAAAAAAAAAACAATTACTACTTTCTTCATACTTCCTATACCTCTGTGAATTCCCTCTTTATCCTCATCAAAGCATTTTACACATCTAGGAGTTCCTATTATTTCAAAAAAGCACTTGGAAAACTATTAGAATCCCTCATCCCCATGATCTTCTGCCATCTTTCCAGTCCTGGGCAACACACTGCATTTACTTTTCCTTGTCATCAGTGCGTTTAATATTCCTTGAGAAAGATACACAGTCACATTCTCTACCACAGACGCATACTAGCTGGCTCCTGCTGCATCCTTACAACCCTTCTCATCTGGTGAACTCCCTAATAAATATGCAGTGGTAGCTGTTCCAAGACCTTTCCTACCGTCCAACTCCAACTCCAATCACATCTCTCTTCTCAGCAGATTCCTTTGCCTTACCTTTCTTGAGAATACTGAGAACTTCTGACAAACACTTCTCTCCATTTTCTTTCCTTTCCCCTCAGTTCCTTGATATCTCTTAGTGCTGCTTTCCCCTTATTTCTGAATTAGAGTTCCTTTATCTAGGCTAACCCATTTGCTAGTGCTCTTGATCATATTCCTTCTAGCCTCCTTACAGAACTTAAGCAGTCACCTACCCTCTTGACTCCTTAATTATTATTGTTCTCTGCTCCTTCTCAACTAAAGTTACCCTCATCTATTAAAACACACACACACAAGTATTTCTTGGAACCCACCATCATCCTCTTCCCATCTTCTTTCTTTGCCAATCTTTCTGAAAGAACTGTTTCATGCACTGTCTCCACTTCCTCACCATCCGCTCCCTCTATTTCCTTGTGCTCTCAGTATATGAGGTGGGGGGGGGGGGTTGTGGCAGGGAAGAACATGCTGCCCCTGCAGGTCAGCAGTAACTTCCAACCACCAAATCCTATAGCCCTTTTTCAGGGTTCAGACCACCTCCTCCCTTCTGCAGTTCTCTCCTGTCTTAGCTTATGAACACTTGGATCCCTTAGTTCTTGCACTATTCTGTACCCCTTCCTTCCTTCTTTTTTTTTTTTTTTTTCCCCTTCCTTCTTAAGGTAAGTAAATATTCCTCAGTATCAGTAGTCTTTTGTCCTCTTCTCTCCCATGGTGAATTTTCACAATTTCAACTATAATCTGCTAGACAACTCCCACATTTTCATCCCTACTTCTACTTCTGGATTTGCCGGTTTCCTGCTGGGTACCTATTCTGCCAGCTGGGGCATATTCTGTTAAGACCCCAACTCAACATATCCAAAGCCTCTTTTTTATTTCCCACAAAACCAAAACTATCCTGACTTCTTTCTTATTGACACTACCATTCCTTCAGACTAAAATTTTGGTAATATTTAAAAACTCTCTCTACTCTGTCAATCTTTACATACAATATATTGCCAACTCCTGTAGTCTAACATAATAACATTACTCATATGTTATTTTCTTTCTATTGCCTCTCTCTTTATAGGTTATGAATACTCTTAGTTGAACTACTGGGATCGCCTTCTCTCTAATTTACTTTCCTCTGTGTCCGCCCTCATTCTAACCTATTCAAACATTACGTCTCCAGATCAATCTTCCTAAAGTATAATTCTGTTCATGCCACTTTATTGCTCAAAAACAAAAACAAAACTGGGAGCAGGGGAGGAAAGAGTGCATGCCTGATTTCTCATTCTGGTATGCAAAGTCCTCCAGGAAATGAAGGACTGGAAACCTACCTTTCCAGTGTAATCTTTCATTACCCTTTCATACATCCTATGCTTTAGCTAAATCACACAACTCACTGATCCTGGGACATAAAACATATATTCTTATCTTCATACCTGTGCTCAAGCTATACCCATCATCTGAATACCTTTCCCTTTTAAAAAATTCTATTTATCTCCCAAGACTGATCTTAAATATGATCAGTCATGCTACCTATAGTGTAGAAATGAATACAGGGTTTTCTAGTTGATAGACTGTGATTTCATGCTACCAAGCCACCTTCTGATTATGTCTTGGTTTTTTGGAGGGTAGATTTGTCAAAGGGAAAGAACTTCAGAATTTCTAGAACCATCACAGTGAATTCTCAGACTCAGTTTTCTAGTTAATTCCTGGTAGAGAGAGAATAGGTATGAGATTGCTGATGGTAGTGGGAATACTCACTTAACTAAACTTGCCCATAGGGTAACTGCATTTCTCATTGTAAAGAAATAGGTATTTTCTCTCAGAGGCAGACAAATAAGTTAGTGATGCAGTCTTGTCAACAAATGCCAAAGATGTCATAGCTCCATATCGGAGCCAAGTTTCATAATGATATGAATGCAAGTGGGAAAACTGAGTCACTACATGACATTCAATGACAGGAATACTGAGCTCAAAATAATCTTTGCTGTAGCAGTCAGTTTTAATAGCCGGGAATCACTGTATATTTATTATCATGTCTGGAGCTGTCTATCCATTTTACATGTACTAACTTATTTAATCTTCACAATAGTCCTATAAGTTAGGAACCTCATTTTATAAGTAATAAAACTAGAGAGGCTATGCAACCTGTCCATGGGCATACAGAATGGAGGTAGCAAAGCTAGGATTCAAACTCAAGCAGCCCAGCCCCCAAACCTTCACTAACAACACTAAACTTTAGAAATTTACATTGTAAGCAAGAATTTTATTTCTGCAGCCTATCGCTATCCATCACATTAATGTTGTAAATTAAATTTTTATTGGTTTTGGAGTTTCAGTTTTATGTGTTATACTATACGTTTAAAAAATTTTAGAGTTGTATGAAAACACACGGTGTTTATATGTTAATATTTTTATTCATTTTTATATATTGAAGTGGCATTCACATTAAAAAAGCAATTTAGTTAAGTGCCACTTCATTGACAAGGCCTTTCTAGATAACTGCACTAGATGTGAATGATTTACTTCCTCAATCTCCATACTATGTAACTATCTTAAAGCTCAAACTGAACGCTGTCTTATAACACTTTACATTGGACTGTAAATAACTTAGGCTGGATCTCTACTCATCACTATAACCCCTATAGTACCTGAATACTCCTCTGAACAACATTTGAGTATAATAAATGCCACACGATTTCCTGAGGTTTGGCTGCAGAGTATACTCTGCAAAAGCCATAACTACACAAAGCCTGGGTGACATTTATTGATATTACACAAAGCTGAAAGGCCTAGACTCTAATAGCAGCTCTAGTTGCCAATGACTCAGTGTGTAATCTTGGTCCTCACGTGAGTTACCTTTTGCCAGCAGGGAAGAAAGACACTGGGTGACATCAGGCAAAAGAGCACAGGCCAATTATACCTTTCAACCCTCCTAGTTAATTCTAAAGGTATCCTAATATATGAGGTCAGTTACTCTAATTGCTTTAAAAAAAAAAAAAAAAAAAAGAGGGCTTTTAGAAATGCAAAGGGAATTTCTTTTTTAAAGAACCATTTCTCATCCTTTGCCCAAGTATGCTGGAGGTAAACCAGCTCCATAAAACAAATGATGATTTCTTTCTCAATTGACAATGTATCTCTCTACTCCAAAGCCAAATTTGCTTTCCAATATTTACCTCCTCTGTTTTTACAGATTCCAGCTCATACTGACTAACCTCCAAGTTCTGTAGATTTTTATCCCTAAATATATGTGGAATCCACTTTCTCTTTATCACCATCCTTACTAATATAGACCAGAGGTTCTCAAAGTATGGTCCCAGGACCAGCAGCATTAACTTGGGAACTTGTTAAAAGTGCAAATTATTAGGTCCCATCCTAGCAATCTGGTGAAGTTTGAGTTAGCTTTAACCTAACTGCCTGAAAATCTTCTCCACACCCTGCCTACTTACCCTACTTAATACATAGTCTATGCACCCACAGATTCCATCAGTGATTTTCCATTTACTGGGTAGTGATTTTTCAAATATACGTCTGTTGACCCATTCCAAAAGATAGTGAAGTCAATCCAGTGGGTCAAGACCAGTATTTAATTTTAAGTAAGTGAAATTAGAAGAAAACACAACAAACTAGAATGCATCATATATAGAAGAAATAGGTATTATTTTGTTAAACTTTGCTTGTTATGTGTGTGTGCATGTGAGTATTTCCTATTATGGGTCATAATTCAAAATGTTTGAAAGACATTTGCCTACAGCAGTGCTTCTCAAACTTTATTCATGGGCTTACCCAAGGATCTGTTATAATGCAGATTTTTATCTGAGTGGGTCTGGGTCTGAGGAGCTTCCTGAGACTCTGCATTTGTAATCAGCTCCCAGGCGACGGCCAGATTCCTTGGACCTCACTTTTACTACCAAGAGCTATTCAACTGAGAAATTTTAGAATACTGCTAAACTTGCTACTTCAGTTTCCTTAACTCATGGTATTATAAGTTATATTAAACTTGAGATGTGACAGATTTGCAACATGCTAGAAAATTTTGCTAACTGAATGTTCAGCGTGTTGGGATTGTGGTATTCTAGTTAACCAATGGGGAGTCATACAATTTTTTGCTTTAACTGTGGTTGTTATCAATCTATGAGTTTCCTATTTCTTGCCTTAGGAAAGGAGTAAACTAAGTTAAAATATGTTTTCTTGGATGATTAATAATTTTGGATTGCCTTAGGATAATCTAACATTATCTTAGGATAATGTAAGAGTTACTGGAGCACTAACTATAGGATAATACAAATACAGATGTATAAAATATAGAGAAAGAATGGGCTCAATTTAATAAGCACTGACCTCAGATTATACTCTGGATATTTTCATTTTCCCCCAAAATCTTGAAGCGAATTACAATTTGGGGGGAGGGGTCCTCTTTTTTTCATTAAAGTTGAAGGAAGAAAAAAAATAGATTATCTAGTTCCAATTAATCAAGCCAAACCAAAAAAGTTATAATTCATTCACAGAGCAAATAATTTACTAGATGCTTACTCTGTGCCAGCTACAGGCCTACATGCTGCGGATAGAGATGAGAAGACAAAGACTCTTCCTTAAAGGTACTTTGTCTAAAGGATTCTGTATATTTCAATGTCTCTGTAGCTGATTGGATGAGGGTTTCTGGTGGGTCTTCCCCATTGATCTAAGAGCACAGACTGGTCTTTCATTTTCTTTTAATTTTCCATGGCACCTGGCACAGTGCTCTGCAGGCCATAAAATACAATAGTTAATACATGTTAATGACTACTCAACTCTTTTATTCACCAAAGTAAGAATTGTGTTTGAAGAGAATATGAAATGCAGCTGACTAATGGCCCAATCCATGCCATTCTGTTATAGAATAGGTTTGGTCAAAATGGAACATTAATCTGTATCCTATAATAATCAGCTACATCACCCTGAAGTTATAAGTTTCATTAAACATGTAGAGTTCACTGAGAATTGACTATTCTTGACTATCTACCTCCCTTCATTTAGGTAGACACACAGGAGAAATAAGAAACCTAGATAGCTTAATTTATTTTTTTACAAAAATATAATTTCCCCGGGTTCTCTGATAACCTATATAAATATTAAAGCATTCTCACCATCACACACACACACAAATGAACTTTGGGTAAGGACTCTCCAACCCTCATCTCAACTTCAGATCTTTTCTTCTAGGTAATATCTGTTTTTGCTTCATGGTTGTCAGATACAACAGGGTCTTAAAAATCATTTACATTCATCCACAGTGATCACAAAAAATTAAATTTCACTTTTGATGAGAAAGGAGAAACTGCATGATATATCATGCAGTTATTTAATTTTAGAACTTGAAATTAAGATAAAACATGGGCATTATTTAGGGAGAAATGGAAAGATTAAATTAATAGTCAATAATAACTCACCTGAAATCTAGACCACTTAATGATACTTCTGTTACCCAAAATGGATATGTACTAAGGAAAGGACATATTCTTAGTCCGATTATCTGGCAACAGTTAAAAGAAAGAGTTGGAGCAAATTTTACAACATGGAAAAATAACCATGTGAGGAAACTAGGGAATCCCATAAAGAATAAATGAGAATATAGGCTAATAAATAATTTAGCAGCATTTTACAGAGACTCCAAAGCCAATTATAAATGAGTACTTAAGTACATCAAAGAGATAAAGTGAGCTCAAGAATAGACAGAACCATTTAATGGTTAATACCTAACAAGTTCACTTAAGGATACAGTGGGAATAGGATGGTGAAGCGATATTTCTTAAGAAATAGGATCTAGAATTTGAATTTTGGAGCAAACTCTTGGCAGGGAAACTGGAGTCAGGGAATATAGCCCTAGATAGAATAGAGAATATGCTGGCCTTTTCCTCTTGCATAAGCTCCATCTTTTTCTCTTTCTCTGTCATCTTTTTTTCTCTCCGTTATCAGTCTTATATTATTGCCTTTTCTTTGCCTGGCACTTCTTCCTCTCTTCTTTCACATACTTTTTCCTTAATTGGCTAGAACATAATCTTGAATCAATGTCGTACATATATTTGTAGTATTTTATATCTTGTAGAGATCTTTGTAATAATTCTTTTATTTTGATAAAGTCAAGTCCTCTTTGCTAAAAATTTTAAAGACAAATGAGCTCAGTTTTTTAGATATCTACTTTTCTTTTCATTGACATGTATCTCCTACCATACCTTTTTAAAAAACTTGAGTGGCCTTCAAATAATTTATTTTCTCTCTGAGGTGATGGCTCACATAAGAAAGGCTCCTTATCTTGGCTTGTGTCTAATAAATTCTCTCACATTGAGGTTTATGTCTTTTTGTTCCCTAATTCTACCCTTAATAGAAAAGACTAATTTCAATTTTTATACAGAACCATACATAAACTCTATTATTAAATAACCATGTAACTTTCTGTTTAGGATAACGAACCCTAGCTCCTCACTTATCTTTTAGGAGGCAATATAGTACATGGGTTAAGAGTAGAGGTTCCAAATTCACAGACCAAGTCCTCTGTCATACACTAGTTGAATGACCTTGAGCAAGCTGTTTGACCTCACCAAGCCTCAGCTTCCTTAGCTGCAAAATAGGCATAACAATCGTACCACTTCATAGGGTTGCTACAATATTAAATAAGTTTAAAGTTCTCAGCATATTGCTTGGCATAGAGTGCTCAAAACTTTCTAACCATTCTCATTTTTCAATAATTTACCTTTAACCAAAGCCTTTTGAGTAATATGGCTCTCTTCTTAACCCCTGTATTTTTCAAGTCCCTCTTCACCATGGAGCCTAGTTCCCAGTGTTCTGGAGAGAATGCAGTTATCTGTCAAAATATTAAACTGCATAGTTTCTAACTACATACTATACTTTAATCTTAACAACCCATTCTCAAGTTTTCCTTACTGTATTTCCTGATCCAAAAGGGCAGGCAGGAATCTTCCCAAGGAAGGAGTTGGGGGTAGGAACTAGGGTCTAGAGAGCCAGGGACAGTGAAGGAGGCGGAAGCCAGTTCTCACCGAGAGGATCTTATCACCCTCCTGGAGCCGCCCATCCAGGGCTGCAGCCCCGTTCTCTTTGATGCTGCTGACGAAGATGCCACTGTCATTGGAGACATACTGCTGATCTGTGCCACCGACGATGTTGAAGCCCAGCCCTAAGAAAATCATGGAGGAGTTGTAAAGGAGATAGGGGTGAAGAAGAAGGTAAGGGATTAGAGAAGATGAGGAGAAGGAGAAAGGAAAGGCCTTGTGGCAAGGGTGGGGGTCGGGGAGTGGGGGGGGGGGGTAGGAGGTGGGGAAGTTAAGACTGTGATGTAGTTGGTGGCTAGTCATGGGCAAGGTCAATGATTAGTATCACCAACAGAGGTCAAGAGTACCGCGAGTTGCCCACTCAGACCAGGCAGGACTAAAAATACAAACACAATGATCAACATGGTTAGGTGAATACAAAAAGAAAGATCTATACTGAGCTCAGTGAAAAAATAATGGTGATTCTTTTAAGATGTGCTTCTGCTCACATTTGATTTTGATTCTGTTGGTGGCATTCAGAGGACCCAAATCTTGACTTTCCTGCTTAGAAGAAGCTATGCTTTTAACTAATCAGCAAATGAACTGTTCCTTATTTAGTGGGAGAGAGACTCTTAAACAAACCATCCCCTCAATACTTCTCCTAACTTCAGGAGAGTTTGTGGATGGTGGTGCTTTGGAAGAAATGACATTGGGAGTTCATTTTTTTTTTTTCTAGTTTGAATTGAGGGGGCAGTACTGTAGGCGTTGGCAGAAAACCTGGGAACTAAAAAGGTAACTTATGCTTCATGACAGGACTAAATCACCAAATTCACTCTTCTTTCCTTTTATACCTCAAGTACAAATAACCACATCCTTGGGTACAGTGATTGCCAAGTTTTATTCACTATAGATAACTGATAACCTATTGATTAGCAACTACCAATTTCCCCCTTTTCCTAGCCCCCGACAATTACCATTCTATTCTTCACTTCAATGTGTGATTATTTTAAACAAGGATAAAATTTCAGTTATGCAAGATGGAAGTTATGGAAATCTGATGTACATCATTGTGCCTTATAGATAACAACAGCCTTAATAGACACGTAAGAATCTGTTGAGAGTAGATCTCATTTAAGTGTTCTTACCACAATAAAATAAAATTGAATTAAAAAAAGAACGAAAATTGACTACCAAGGTAATTTTTCCATGGACCAAACACTAAGTTGTGGGAAGGACTTCATTTTACAAAACCATTTATAAAGGGATTTTAGCTATGCAATAAAAAGAAATGAAAGAAAAGGGAACTTCCCTAGGGCTTTCTTTACGTCAGGTACTGTAGAATTCAAAGCCACAGCGCAAAGAGAAAGGAGATTGTTAGGAAACAATTGAAAAACAAATATCTGGTGGCACAATTGGAAAAAATAGCCATAATCAGTAGCCTTCTACTGGTTTCAACAGAAAACAGATACTTAAAAAGGTGAGAGGAAAGCTTATAAGTGGACCTCACAGTATTAACATAAGCACTAGCGAATCGATCTATGATTTAAGGAAACACATGACCAAAGAAGGAAGCAGCAGGAAATGTCTAATTGAAATATCATACCTCGTATACAGTGTACCTATAGCTAGAGAATGAAAAGAAGAATGCATAATAGAAAGAACTTCCACTGGAAGATGACTATTTCAACTTCTTTAAAGGGTAGGGTATGAAAATTTTATGTTACTAAATGGTTTCCCTCAGAAAACTCTTAATTTGAATCATAGTGGGTGGGAGGTATTGGAAAGGGGATGGGAGGTAGTTAATTTAGATCAGATGGAAAGGTAGGTGGACCTTGATTATAAAAGACTTTGAAATAACTTTAAGACTGTGACAGGTTTGAGCAAGGTGGTTGAGGCCAACCAGCCTCTCTCACTACTGGAAAAAACTATCTGGAGAAAATCTTTCAATGAAATCCAACATCCTCACCAAACACTAGAGCTGCCTCTGGGAATCCTGGGAACAGGAAGTATGTGTTAAGCAGCTGAATGCAATATAGTAATTAGGAAGAAAAGGGACTCTGCTACTGGTTATTTAAAGCTACAGAACAGTGATTAAAAAAAGGAGAGTGGATGGTGACCTAAATTGGAAGGAAATCCAAAACAGAGGGGATATGTGTATATGTATAGCTGATTCATTTTGCTGTACAGTAGAAACTAACACAACATTGTAAAGCAACTATACGCCAATAAAAATTAATTAAAAAAAAAAAAGGAGAGTGGAAAAAAATCTTACCAAAATTTTCTATAAACAAACAAGTGTAGTCTACTCCCCCCATCACATTATATAGGCATGTTTATAATCATGTTTATTGCTACTTCAATTGTAAATGAACCACACCAATTAATATGAGAACTTCTGGACTGACATGAAGTCCCTTTCTACGGTTACAACATTTACAAACTGAACTTATCTATAATTTGAAGCATCGCTGTAATAAACAGGAGTCGCCCAAGAAATGAGTAGCAATACTACCAGTTTAAACCTGGGCCCCATGGATACCTACGTAATCCTCAGTCCACTTATTCATTAAAAATTATTGATCATTTACTGTGTGTCAGGCACTGCATTATATTCTGAGGAAAACATAAAGCTAAACTGGACAGTCCCTGCTTCAACAACAAATAGAAATTTATCCTTTTTCCTGTCCCTTTTAGATTTTGCAGAAGTAAATTAAAGTCAGAAGACCTAGCCACAAATTCAACTCCATAACTCACCTGGTATGCGGACTAAAACAAGTCAGTGTATCTC
Source organism: Balaenoptera ricei (assembly GCF_028023285.1). Classification (NCBI taxonomy): domain Eukaryota; kingdom Metazoa; phylum Chordata; class Mammalia; order Artiodactyla; family Balaenopteridae; genus Balaenoptera; species Balaenoptera ricei. Next base: position 156,563,915 of record NC_082640.1, read on the forward strand.
TGATCCTCAGCTTCTTCTTCTGTAACATAAGGATGATAAATTCTGTCCTCTCTACCTCAAAAGGTAGTTGTTAGCATCCAATAACATAAAATCTGAAAAAAATCCTTTATAAACTACGTAGTGGTTGCTATATGGAGTAGCTGCACTAAGAGTAGTTGTCAATAAACTAGTAGTGCCTGCGACAACCCCAAACTAGATAGTCTGATGGAGAAAGGATGAATAAATATAAAGTACAAATGTGAAAAGTCTTGAAATATAGGAAGACAGAGAGATTAAAAAGTCCACCCATCTATTAATAAGACAAGAATGGATTGGAACTCAAACTTATTGAAATTAAGGATGTCTCTTACCTGTGACCCACACATCTCCCTCATGAGTAGTTTCTAGCAATGGCGGTATTTAAAATATGCAGTAACCAGGCCAGCACATGCACCCACCAGATGACAGCTAGAAACAACCAGAAGGGGAAGGGCTATCCCAGTATATAACTGCTGATTATTGGCTACGTCTTAGGAAAATCTTCTATAAGTAGGGTGGATCACATATCTTGATTTGTCTGGGAGTCTTGGTATACACCTGTTGTCTCTGTAACTAAAACAGTCCCCTTCAATGTCAAAAGCATCTCAGTTTGGACCAATGTGATAACCCTATCAAGGGTAATGTAAGAATATGTTAATTGCCTCATGTTTTGTGGTACTGAGGAACTGATGGTAATTTAGGTGTTCATCCTTTGGGACAGGGGTCCCCAACCCCCAGGCCGTGGACTGGTAGTTGTCCATGGTCCGTTAGGAAATGGACCGCACAGCAGGAGGTGAGCGGCGGGCAAGCGAGCAAAGCTTCATCTGCCGCTCCCCATCACTTGCATTACCACCTGAACCATCCCCCCTCCCCCCCCCCCCACCATCTGTGGAAAAATTGCCTTCCACGAAACCGGTCCCTGGTGCCAAAAAGGTGGGGGAGCGCTGCTTTGGGGAACAGGTAACTGAGAGATAATTAAAATTTAGAAGCACTGAATAATCATACACAGAGTAACAGAGTTTTAAAATGTAATGTTGATATTAATAGTATAAAATCTTTTTAAAAACACATTCATGCAGAACAGTATTACCTATTTACAAAAATGAATGCATATTTAAGGACATGTAAAGACACATTATCTGTGAGGGAAGGATACAGGGTGAGGTTTAGGGATGAAAGGTAAAAATAAAACCAAAGAGGGACCTTGCACGTACTGATGAGGACAATGTATTATGGAGCTGAAGAGTATAATTAATTCAGTTCTTGGCATCTTCTATCCAAAAGGGGTTGAAGGGAGCGGGAGAAAGAAAAAGACGGGGACTCAATAGACTTTTTTAAAAAGTGAGTGAATGAAAACGTACTCCATAGTGAACCCTGGTTATAATGTGCCAATAAATTTTTAAAATGTGGCAAGATTAAAATGGATTGCTTGGCCTCTAATTTGGAAGAGAAGTCTAAACACAAAAAAGTACAGATGGCATAAGAATGACACCATCATAGGACTGGGAGAGAAAGAAAATGTGCCTAGTATAAGAGCCCTGTAAAATTAAACAAGACATGCCGTCTTGTGGACTCCTTCTGTCTCCAGGTCTGGATCTTGAGCTTGTTTACAAATAAGAGCAGCAACAGCAGCAGCAACAACTAATATTTATTAAGCGTTTAATACGTACCAGGTACTATGCTATGTACTCTATGTACATTATCTCATTTAGTCTTCTCAACAAACACATGAAGTGTTTATCACTCACATTTTACAGGTGAATTTAAAAAGTCAAGCAGGAAGAGATTAAGTAACTTTATAAAAGGTCACACAGTTAACTCTTTGCAAAGCCCAGACACTAAGTTAGGATGTTTGATTGCTAAGTGTAAGTTTCAAACCATTTTGCTGTACTGTATCTTTGTAGAAAATATGAACAACTGCTTTAGAAAAAAAGTCTGCAAAGTCAACTTGTTTTGGGGCTGGCTTGAATAAGCAATGCTGGGATAATGGTTGTAGAACAGTCCTCAGGAATAATATATTCCAGAGGAAGAATTGGTCATTCTGGAGTTCTGTCACCTTAGTCAGGGTCCCTATTGCTTACTATCATGATAGAGAAGGAAAAATCCTTCATTTCCTTCAGATTCTTCTCTTTAAAATCTAAAGGTTATAAGTAAAAGAGCAGTGTTTCACAATCTGTTATTCTGGAAAAAATAATTCATTAAAATGAAATAAAACAGTCCATTAACCCCAATGATGATAGCCACTGTTGAGTTAAGAACACTAGATTGACAAACTCTCTACTTTCCCCCTATCTACCTGCAGGGTTTTTCTATCCCAAGATAATCTCACTAATTTTCCCTAGACACCAGTCAAGCTCTATTGGTCACACAACCCACTATTCATCTAATCTTTTTGTGGTAAAATATATGTAACACAAAATCAAGCACCACTGGACAAACAACTTACTGTTTGTTTAGAGGTAAAATATATGCAACATAATATTTAACACTTTAACCATTTTAAAGTGTATGATTCAGTGGCATTAAGTACATTCACAATGTTGTGCAACCATCACCACTATCCATATCCAGAACTTTTTCATCATACCAAACAGAAATTCTATATACATTAAACAATAACTCCTCACTCCTCCCTCCCCCAGCCCCTGGTAACCTCTATTGTACTTTCTGTTGCTACGAGTTTGCCTATTCTATATACCTCATATAAGTGGAATTATAAAATATTTATTCTTTGTGTCTTGCTTATTTCACTTAGCATAATGTCTTCCAGGTTCATCCATGTTGTAACAGGTATCAGAATTTCATTCCTTTTAAAGGCTGAATAATATTCCATTGCATGTACATACTACATTTTGTTTAGTCAACTGTCAATGGACATTTGGTTGTTTCAACATTTTTGCTATTATGAATAATGCTGCTATGAACACTGGTGTACAAGTGTCTGTTTGAGTTCCTGTTTTCAATTCTTTTTGGTATATATCTGGAATTGAATTGCTGGATCACATGGTAATTCTATGTTTAACAATTGGAGGAACTGCCCAACTATTTTCTACAGCAGTTGTAGAAATTTAAATTCCAAAAAGCATTGCCCAAGGTTCCAATTTCTCCACATCCTCATCAGTGTTTGTCATCTTCATTTTTGGGGGGTTTTGGGATAGTAGTCATTCTGATGAATGTGAAGCGGTATCTCACTGTGGTTTTGATTTGGATTTCCCGAAGGCTAGTGATGTTGAACATCTTTACATAAGCTTATTGCCCATTTATATATTTTTGAAGAAATGTCTCTTCAAGTTCTTTGCTTATTTTTGAATCTGGTTGTTTTGTTGTTGTTGTTGTTGAGTTGTAAGAGTTCTTTATATATTCTGGGTGTTAATCCATTATCAGATATATGGTTTGCAAATATCTTCTCCCATTCTGTGGGTTATCTTTCACTCTCTTTATAATGTCTTTTGAGTCATAAAATTATTAATTTTGGTAAAACCCAATTACTCTTTTTTCTTTTGTGCCTGTGCATTTGGTGTCATATCGAAAAAATCATCACTGAATCCAATGTCTTGAAAAAATTTCCCTATCTTTTCTTCTAAGAGTTTTAATCTTAGCTCTCATATTCAGGTGTTTGATGTATTTTTAGTTAATTTTTGTATATGATGTAGGGCAAGGATCCAAATTCATTTTTTTCCATGTGGATATCCAGTTTTCCCAACATCATTTGTTGAAAAGACTGTCTTTCCCCTCACTGAATGGTCTTGGTACCCTTTCAAAAATCATTTGGCCATATACGAGAGGGCTTATTTCTGGGCTCTCTATTCTGTTCCACAGCTCTATATATCTGTCCTTATGTCAGTACCACACTGTTTTGAATACTGCAGTTTTGTACAAGTTTTGAAATCAGGATGTTGTGAGTCCCTCAACTTTGTTGTTCGTTTTCAAGATTACTCTGGCTATTAGGGAGTCCTTTGAGATTTCATATGAGTTTTAGGATGGGGTTTTCTATTTCTGCAAAAAGGCAGATGAGATTTTGATAAAGATTGCACTGAGTCTGCAGATCGCTTTGGATAGTACTGTCACCTTGACAATATTAACTCTTCTAATCCATGAACGTGGAATGTATTTCCACTTATTCATGCCTTTAATTTCTTTCAGCCAAATTTTGTAGTTTTCAATGTACAAGTTTTTGTCTCCTTGGTTACATTTATTTATGAGTATTTTATTATTTTTGATGCTATTGTAAATGGAAATGTTTACTTAACATCCTTTTCAGATTGCTCATGTATAGAAACTCAACTAATTTTATGTGTTGATTTTGTATCTTGCAACTTTGCTAAGTTTATTATTAATTCTAAGTTTTTTTGGTGGAACCTTTAGAGTTTTCTACATATAAGATTGTATCATTTGTGAACAGAGACCATTTACTTCTTCCTTTCCAATTTGTATGCCTTTGATTTCTTTTTCTTGCCTAACTGTTCTGGATAGAATTTCCAACACTATGTTGAATAGAAGTGGTGAAAGCAAGCATACTTGTCTTGTTCCTGATCTTAGAAGAAAAGCTTTCAATCTTACATCATTGACTATGACGTACCCATATATGGATTCTTCATATATGACCTTTATCATGTTGAGGAAGTTCCTTCTATTCCCAGTTTATTGAGTGTTTTTAACGTGGAAAGGTGTTGAATTTTCTCAAATCCTTTTTCTGTATATTGAGATGATCATGTGGGCTTTTTTTCCTTCATTCTATTAATATGTTGTATCACATCAACCAGTTTTCTTATATTGAACCATCTTTGCACTCTTGGAATAAACTGCACTTTGTCATGGTATATAATCCTCTTAATAGGCTGCTGAATTAAAACCATGTAGCTCTATGATCACCATAGCTTTCTGCGTGGAGACAATTTCTAAATCACCACCACAGGGAGTAAGACCCAAATAGAATCTAGCAGCTTCACTGGTTGGAGGAAATGGGGATGAGAGTTTGGGGAGGGTGAGGTTGCTGGAAGTTGCAGGGCAAAGTTCTGGAAAGGAGGAAGTTAGACAAAAAAAAAAAAAAAAAAAAAAAAAAAAGAGCTCCAGGTATTTGCATGAGTCTTTCCAAGAGGCCATGTATACATTGAGTGGAACTCCACAAGGCTAGACAAATAAAAACTAGTAAGTTATAGGCTGAACAATTCTCAGAGTTCACGCAAGGCAGGGAGACTTTCAAATTTTGACCAACCAGAATCGAAATCCTCAGTGATTCACTAGGAAATTCAGTGGAGACCCACTTAGAACATTTGGAGGGCTTAAGTATTGCTGAAGTGAATGCTACTTTCGACTCACCCTAGAAAAGCTTACAAACAGGTCTAAAGAGGTGAAACTGACCTGCAAGTTACTTAACTGCCTACCAAAACAAATTCAACAATGTAATATTAAAGATGTTAATGTAAGAAAACAAACCGCAGACACTGAACAATGTAACAATCACAACATCCAGAATCTAATTAAAAATTTTTAACATGCTAAGAAGCAAGAAAACATGACCTAGAATCAAGAAAATAACTGGTCAATAGAAACAACCAGAAATAATAGAGGATGACACTAGCAGACAAGGATGTTTAAAAGGCTATTGTAACTATGTGGAAATAATTAAAGGAAGTCAAACATAATGAGAAAATGGAAGTTTTTCCGCCAGTCTTGAAGTCGACTTCATTTTGAGCTGATTTTTGTGCATGGTGTAAGACAGTAGGCCAGTTGCATTCTTTTGCATGTGGCTGTCCAGTTTTTCCAACATTTTTTATTGAAGATACTATCCTTCCTGCACTGTATACGCTTAGCTCCTTTGTCATAAATTAATTGACCATATATGCATGGGTTTATTTCTGGGCTCTCTATCCTGTTCTACTGATGAAAATGGAAGATTTTTTTAGGAAAATGAAACTTATAGGTTTGAAAACTAGAATATCTGAAAGGAAAAATACACTAGATGTGAGTAACAACAGATTTGATACCACAGAATAAAAGATAAGTGAGAAGACATAATAGGGAAACCACAGTAACATGTGGGATAACAGGACATGGTTTAATATATATGTAACTAGAGTTCCAGAAGGAGAGGAAAAAAGGGAGATAGAAAAAAATGTCTGAAGAAAACAATTGGCTCAAATTTGATGAAAATATAAACAGATCGAAGAAGCTCAACAAGCCCCAACCAGGATAAATACAAAAGAAAAAAACAGTAAGACATATCATAATCACATTGCTCAAAACCATGTATAAAGAGAAAATCTTAAAAGTAGTTCACAGGGAAAAAGGACACCTTAAGTACAAAGGAGTAAAGCTAAGAATGACAATAGACTTCTCCTCAGAAACTATGCAAGCCATAAGTCAATGAAGCATCATCTTTAAAATGCTAAAAGAAAAATACAAGTTAACTTATAATTCTATGTCCAGTGAATACAGCCTTCAAAAAGTAAGGCAAAATAAACACTTTGTCAGCAAAACAAAAGCTGACAGAATGTGTCTTAAGCAGATTTACATTATGATAAATATTAAAGGAAATTCTTCAGGCAAAAACAAAATACTGAATGGAAACTTTGATCTCTATGAAGGAATGAATATCACCAGAAATCATAAATACATGGGTAAATGCAACTTAAAATTAAAAGAATGAACATAGATATACTAAGCAGCTGGACTAACCGTATTAATAAAAAGTAAACTTTGCAAAAAGGAGTATTACAAGGGATAAAAAGGGGCATTTCCTAATAAAAAAGGAGTCAATTCATAAGAAGACAAAACACTAGATATGAATGTATCCAATAACAGAATTTGAGTATCAATGAAACAAAAACTGAAATGAGAAAAAGGCAAGTCAAAAAGGACTATTGTAGATTTCAACATTTCCCCCTCAGTAATTGATAGAACAAGTAAACAGAAAAGTCAGCAAAAATATAGAACACTTGAACAACACTAAGAATGAACTTGACCTAATTTACATTTACAGAACAACATACTCAGCAACTATAAAATAAACATTCTTTTGTAGTGCAAAGGGAATGTTCACAAGGATTAATGGTAGGTCGAGAAAGTAAGTCTCAATAAATTTCAAGACAGAAATGAATTAGAAATCAACAAAAATAACTATATTAGTCTTCTCGGGCTGACATAACAAAATACCACAGACCGAGTGACTTAACAGAAATTCTGTTCTGGAGGCTAAGGAAGTCCAAGATCAAAGTACCAGCAAGACAGATTTCATTCTAAGGTCTCTTCTCTTAACTTGTAGGTGGCCACCATCTTGCTCTCTGGTCCTATGACTGCTTTGTTATACACAAAGAGAGAGTGAGCTCTCTGGGTCTCTTTCTATAAGGACACTAATTCTATAGGATCGGGGCCCCATCATCATAACTTCATTTAACCTTAATTACTTCAGTAAAGGCCCTGCCTCCAAATGCAGTCACATTAGAGATTAGGGCTTCAACATGTGAATTTTGGAGGGACACAAACATTGTCCTCAACAATAAGATATCTAAAAAATCCCTAAATGTTTGGAAAACAAATGACCTATGAGTTAAAGATGAAATTATAAGGGAAAATAGAAAACATTTTAGCTGAATGACAAATCAAAATATATTAAAAATTGTGGGAAACAATAAAAAACTAAATAAATGAAGATACACCATGTCCTGGACTAGACGTCTTAGTACTTTTAAGATACAATTCTCTCTAAATCAAAATGGATTTTTATTTATTTATATTTTTTAAATTGACGTATAGTTCATTTACAATGTTGTGTTAATTTCTGCTGTACAGTAAAGTGATTCAGATATATATATATATATATATATATATATATATATACACACATTCTTTTTCATATTCTTTTCCATTATGGTTTATCACAGGATATTGAATATAGCTCCCTGTGCTATACAGTGGGATCTTGTTGTCCATCCATTCTATGTATAACAGTTTGCATCTGCTAATCCCAAACTCACAATCTATCCCTCCCCTCCCCTCCCTCCCCCTTGGCAACCACAAGTCTGTTCTCTATGTCTATGAGTCTGTTTCTGTTTCGTAGATAAGTTCATTTGTGTCATATTTTAGCTTCCACATATAAGTGATAGCATATGGTATTTGTCTCTTTCTGACTTACTTCACTTAGTATGATAATCTCTAGATCCATCCATGGTGCTGCAAATGGCATTATTTCATAAAATGGATAATTTTAATGTAAACCCAGTCAAAATCCAACAGAGATATATTTGTAGAAACTGACAAGCTGGTTCTAAAATTTACATGGAAATTAATATTCTGGGGTGGTTTTTTTTGAAACTTATATTATTAAAGTTCTAGAATAGTCAAAACATTTTTGAAAAGAAACATAAAATTGGAAGACTCACACTTTATTTCAAGGTTTACTATAAAGCTACATTTGTCAACATACTACGGTATTTGTATAGAGAAAGACAGGCTAATGGAATCAAATTGAGATCAATATTGGGCCCACATATAAATGGTCAACTGATTTTTGATACAGATAATGTATTTCAATGGTGAAAGGATAATGTTTTCAATAAGTGTTGGGACAACTGTGTATCTATATGAGGTAGAGATAAAAATGAATGATTAACCTCAAACACATGCAAAATAAATTAATTTGAAATGTATCTTGGAACTAAATGTAAAAGCTAATCTATAACATTTCTATTAGAAAACATAGAAGAAGATGTTCTTTACCTTGGGGTACTTAAGATTTCTTAGACATTACACAAATAGCACAACCATAAAAGAAAAAAAAAAAAAACTCGACAAACTGTTCTTCATAAAACTTAAAGCCTTCTACTCTTCAAAACACAAACCCTACTTCCCAAAAAGGAAAGGCAAGCCAAACCGAAAGAAAATATCTGCAACACATATACATGACAAAGGACTTGTGCCCAGAATATATAAAGAACTCTTACAATCCGATAATAAGAAAACAAACAATCCAATAAAAATGGGTAAATGACTTAAACAAATACTTCAGAATATATATGAATGGCCAATAAACATATAAAAATATGCTCATCATCATTAGTTATCTGGGAAATGCAAATAAAAAACCACTCCACAACCCCTACGATGGCTAAAATAAAAAGGAATGATATCAAATGTTGGCAAATGTTGGATGTGAGATAACTGCAACTGTCATACATGGCTGACAGAATTGTAAAATGACACACATACTTTGAAAAAGTTTGGCAGTTTCTTTTAAAGCTAAACACACACTTACCCATAAAACCCACCAAACCCACTCCCAATTATTAGGTATTTAACCAAGGCAAATTAAAACACGTGTTTACACAAAGAGTTGCATATGAATACTCACAGCAGATTTATTTTTAATAATCAAAACCCAGAAACAACCCAAAAGTCCATTAATAGGTAAATGGATAATCCTAATGTGGTATATTGTGGTATATTTACACAATGAAATACTACTCAGTAATAACAAATAAATGCATAGATGACTGAAAGAAGCCTAAGTACACTCTATATGATCCCATTTCTATGACGTTCTATATTAGGCAAAACTGATCTACCGTGATAGAAATCAGATCAGTGGTTGCCTAGAGGATGGGGTGAAAGGGCCCACTGCAGGAACACACAGAGAATTTTCTAAAGTGATGAGTCATGATTACACATGTGTATATTATTTGTCAAACTTCTTAGAACTTTACACTTAAAATGAATGCACTTTATTACAAGTCAATCATACTGCAATAAAATTGATTTAAAAATGAATCTGGTAATTCTTAAGTGCAAAAATGCAAGTATCCTAAGCAACTATCATTGACTCTTATTATTAATCAATAATAAAAGACAGTCTAAAGTTACCTGAAGCACCAATTATTTGGTGATAATTGGGCAAAAAATGTGATTACAGTACCCTACTTCTCACACAGTATCTTTTCATTGCAAATTTGATAAAATGATTTTTTTAAAATTCTAAGCACAGTCTCAAGATGTTAATGTGAATGAAAGTTGAAAGTTAAAAAGAACTGAAAAATGCTGATATAGAAGATGAAGTTTAAACTCAAAATCCTCCTAACCTACCTTTCTAGCCAGCTTTGGACCCTCTCTGCTCTACACTATACAGTAACAACAAAATTTAATAATTGCCCTCACCAAAGAAGATATACAGATGTCAAATAAGCACATGAAAAGATGCTCCACATCGTATGTCATCAGGGAAATGCAAATGAAAACAACAATCGGATACCACTACTCACCTATCAGAACAGCCAAAATTCAGGACACTGATAACACCAAATGCTGGTGAGGATGTGGAGTTACAGGAACTTTCACTGACTGCTGGTGGGAATGCAAAATGGTACAGCCACTTTTGAAGACAGTTTGGCAGTTTCTTACAAAACTAAACATACTCTTACCATATGATCCAGCAATTGCGTTCCTTGGTATTTACCCAATCGTGTCAAAAACTTATGTCCACACAAAAACCTATGCGTGGATATTTACAGCAACTTTATTCATAATTACCCAAACTCAGAGGAACCAAAACTCCTTCAGTAGATGAATGGATAAAGTGTAGTACATCCAGAGAATGGAATATTATTTAGCACTAAAAAGAAATGGACTATCAAGCCATGAAAAGATGTGGGGATCCTTAAATGCATATTACTCAGTGAAAAAAGCCAATCTGGAAAGGCTACATACTGTATGATTTCAACTCTATGACACTCTGGAAAAGGCAAAGATCAGTGGTTACCAGGGCTAGGAGGGAAGAGAGGGATATATAGGTGAAGCACAGAGGATCTAAGGTAGTGAAAATACTCTGCATGATACCATAATGATGGACATAGGTCATCATACATTTGTACATTCCCATAGAATGTACAACACCAAGAGTGAACCCTAATATGAACTATGGACTTTGGGTATTTACAATGTGTCAATCAATGTAGGTTCATCAATTGTAACAAACCTACCGCTCTGGTGGGGGATGTCAATAATGGGGGAGGCTATGCATATGTGGGGATGGGGGATATGGGAAATCTCTGTACCTTCTCAATTTTGCTGTGAAACAAAAACTGCTCTAAATAAATAAAGTCTAAATTTAAAAAAATAATAATTACCACCTCCCTGCTTTTCACACTTCCACACACACAGCTGTTCCACGTCTCCAAGATTTTCGATGTCTTCTTCCTTTTGCCTAGAAACACATTTCACTTAAATTACTTGCTTAATTAACTCTTTACACTATTGCAGTAATTATCAATAGTTCCAATGATGAATAAAGCTGCTATAAACATCCATGCACAGGGGACTGGCTGTTTTTCATTTTTGTATCTCCTGTGCCCACACAGTACCTAGGACACATACAAACCTCAGTTGGTGGCAAGCGACTGTTAAAGCCATTGGAAGTAACACCTAAGCCAGGAATTCCTAACATTTCTAATTCTGGGGAAATGCGGCAAGGTTAATAACGTCTCTGTGAGCCTCTAGCAGGCTTTTTCATAACCTGAAAAAGAAGGCACAAAAGAAAAGGAGGGAAATATAGAAGGGGAAGCCCAATGTCCCTAAAATGCCTATGACATAGGTTACCCTGCCTTTCCTGGATGACTCAACTCTTGCTCCTCTGAAATCTATTTTCCACACAGCAGCAGTAATGACAGGCACCATTAAATTAATTAAATGAGTTATCTTTGGTAAACTGCTTAGAAGAGTGCCTGATACAGAATCAACACTATAAAAGTATCTGTAAAACAAAACAAAACAAACCCCCCATTTAATTCTCACAACAAGTCTGAATAGGTGCTATTAATACTCTCATTTTATAGCTAAGGAAATCAAAGTACAGAGAAGTGAGGTAACTTGCCCAAGGCACATAGCTAGTAACACAGGCATTCTGGCTCTTAATCACTATGCTCTACTACTCGCTGCAATTATATTAAAATTCAGTTCTCTTTGTATCCACAGTGCCTAGCACAGAAACTTGCCCTACAGTCACTGCTCAATAAATGTGTAGATTGAAAGAAAGAAGGAATGAATGATTCAAACAAGTGATTCAAGAGGTTAAATGACTAGGCATCTTTTCACCCAAAACTATTATATTCTCTGGAGACTCTCTGGTCCAAAGATGAAATATGTCAGTTGTTATTTGTTACTTCTCCCAAAAGAGAGTAACATGACAAAGAGAGAAAGAGGGAAACTCTTAAACCTCAAAGAAACAGAAAGATAGCGCAGCAACAAAAAATGTATTACGCCCATGGTCAGTCCCTGTCCATCCTGGTGCCCCATCTGATGGAGGCGACAAAGAATATGGCCTGTGTGAATGAAAAAAATATTGCCTGCAACACTGTAAACAAAGGTTGTTGCAGCCATCAAGCCATCACATTACAGCTGCCCGTGACAGTGAGCCCTGAGGAAACTCAGGATTGAAACAGCATGCCGGCCATCAAGCAGTCAGCCACCGCAGCCACCTCCAGTGATGTACCCTGAGGAGACTCAGGGTGAGAAAGCACAGGATACTGGCCCCAGATAGCTGAGGTGCATATGAAAGGAATGATTTCAATGAGCCCAGACTTTTGCATCTTCCCATACACAGAAAAGCACTAAATTCCTTAACTTGAGCTGTCTGGTTTTCTTTACTTAACAGGAATCTTTTGATGTTCTGACTACCTGGTCTTTGTTGCAAAAACTCCTATGTATCCTGGCTCCTCCCTCACCCCTTCAGAGCAGACTCTCAGAGCTTCTGAGAGGCTGCGTCCCAGGCTTAAGTCCAGTTTCGTCTGCTAAATAAAACATAACTCTCAACTTTTAGGTTGTGCTTTTTTTTTTTCAGTCAATACCGACCAAAGATGTTTCAGGCAGTACGTGCCAGGATGTACATCAGGGCCTCTTTTTATTGCTCCTAAGCTTCTCTTTCAAATATCTAGGTAGGCATTTGATCTACATGTTCCTCATCCCTCCAGAATTTGGCTTCTCCAGCTGGCTCTCCTGTGGACTTGATGGTTTATTGCAACCAGATTACAACTAGTTATACTAATTATCGTTTTAATTTGTTCTCTTTGTTTCCAAATTATTTGTGCTTTTTGTCTCTCTGCTGCACTATGACTTTGTTAATGTTACTAGCCGTATTACTTATATCCTGTCTATTTTATAAGATTGTTGTCTCCTGCATTACCCCAGGCCCCCAACAAAATTAGTGATGTCTTGAGAGTTAAACCTATATAATTCTATACAGAATAATTGTAATAGTGCAACTCTAGGTATGGGAAGAAGCAACAAGGGAAAACATTTCCTGGATCATAATAAACTAATAAGATGGGGGGATCCAGAGAATTTTAAATTATCAACAGGGCCTAATCCAGAAATTGGCACCTTGAGTGGCATATCAACAGAATCTTTGCCTGATCTAGGAATGAGCCTTCCTAGCACTGTGGGACAAAAATCAGTCATGAAATGTCTCCCAAACGTTGGTCGAATTTATGACCAAGGGGAGGGACTGTATGTGAAAAGTGTTGCCTGCCATTTTGATGAACAAAGGATGTTGCAGCCATCAAGCCATCAAATTACAGCTGTTCCTAACAGTGAGCCCTGAGGGAACTCAGGATGGAGACAAAGGGGCTGACCCACTGCCAAGCCCTGAGCCACTGCAGACACGCCCAGTGGTGCACCCGGAGGGGACTCAGGATGGGAAAGAACAGGATACTGGCCCGAGATAGCTAAGGTGTGTATCAAAAGAACGATTTCAATAACCCAGACTTGCATCTTTCCATACATAGAAAAGCCCTAAATTCCCTAATTTGAGATATCTGGTTTTCTATCATTAACGGTAATCTTTTGATGTTCTGACTACCTGGCCTTTGTCTCAAAACCCCTATATATTCTGGCTCCTCCCTTACCTCTTGGGAGCAGTCCCTCAGAGGTATCTGAGAGGCTGTCTTCTGGGCTTGAAGTCCTCAGAAAGAATGCCAAATAAAACATTTAGATTGTGCATTTTCTCAACATTTAGATTGTGCATTTTCTTCAGTCGACAGCATCCTTACTCTCTCACTCCAGGATAAGCCCTTTTGCAAGCACTGAATTTGTTATGTCCGGTCTCTACTAGATCATGCCTCTACTTGTTCCCTTGCTTTCAAAATGTTTTGATCTCTTAATTTTTGCCTGATATTACAATTTGTACCCTGTTGCCCTCTTTTCAATTTTCTCTTATTCTGCTGCTTCTTGCCCAATATATGGTAAGCTGTACATAGCAACAGGCATGAAAACACCATAGTTTTGTACAAGGGGAGAATGACATTATCTAATTCGTTTCTAAGACACTTCCTAAAGGCATTGATATTTCCTTTGGTCTTTTGTCTGAAATGTTCCACTGAGTCTGACTCTACTGGGAACATATCTTATGAAGGTCCATAAGTCTTTGGATATTCTACCTCTTGAGGATAGTTAGCACATGCCTACCATAATTATCCTCCCACTGAACTGCAAAATTCTTAAAATAGGGATCATTTCTTATTCTTTATCCTAGTATCAATGATTCCTAATCATAGTGTACATAGTAAACACTAAATGAATATTTTTAAAAACAGCTTCCCTTTATTTCTGAGCCTCCTGAAACCAAGTTTGTTCTGATTCAATCAATCAAGTATAGATAGTTTTCCTCAATAAATAATTTTGCATTTACTCAAATACAATCATTGGCTACTTTGTTGCCTAGTCACATGGCTTTACAAAATGTTTCTATAGTTGAGCATCTATCAGCTTGCCTTTCTACTTCTATTTTGAAAAAATTCTTAATAAGATTGATCCTTGAAGCAATCTTTAGAGACACATTCTTTGTATCATATACTTTTCTCACTCTCTGTGTTTTTCCACTTATTCCATCTCCTTGTTTCTGGAATGTTAGTCAGTTTCCTACCATTATATCACATTATGACCAAACTGATTCTTCTCTCTTAAATTGTATTTAGTGGAGAACCTTGTTTATGACTTTTTGAAAGCTGAAATAGACCATGTTACTGGTTATCTTTATATAACAACATCCTATTATACTTTTCTGATATTCATCGATTCGCCTAGTCATTTCATGAACATTTACTGACCACTTTGTGTCATGTACCAGGCAAGGCATTAGGAAAACAAGAGATGAAATATATATCCTTTTAATCAGAAGAGCTCAGACTGAAGTAGAGGGAAGAGGGGACACAAGTAAGGAAGCAAATATAGAAATAACGCTATTTTTCTCTCTCTGTGTTCCCACAGGACTCTGTGATCTTTCTAGGATCGTTCAGAGCCTGGATTTTTAAGTCACATAGACCTGGATCCAATTCTTTTTTTTTTTTTTTTTTAACATCTTTATTGGCATATAATTGCTTTACAATGGTGTGTTAGTTTCTGCTTTATAACAAAGTGAATCAGCTATACATATACATATATCCCCATATCTCTTCCCTCTTGCATCTCCCTCCCTCCCACCCTCCCTATCCCACCCCTCTAGGTGGTCACAAAGCACCGAGCTGATCTCCCTGTGCTTTGCGGCTGCTTCCCACTAGCTATCGGTTTTACACTTGGTAGTGTATATGTGTCCATGCCACTCTCTCACTTTGTCCCAGCTTACCCTTCCCCCTCCCCGTGTCCTCAAGTCCATTCCCTAGTAGGTCTGCGCTGGATCCAATTCTTAACTCTGCCACTTAAAAAGTTGCGTGATGAGAGTCAAGGTTTTCTCCTTTGCAAAATGGGATAATAACCATTTTATTTATTCCTTGTTGGGAGTAGATGAGACAAAGTGCTTAGTTTGGCAATACATGACAGATAATAAATGGTGTCTGAGATTCATAATAAGGGGGCATCTAGCCTGGGTAAAGAAGGCTTCCTGGAGGAGGTGACTCTTGAATTGAATCTTAATCAATGAATAGGAAGGGGAAGGAATCAAGATGGAATCTTAGAGAAAGGTTAAGTTTCCACACCAGCATTGAGAACTCTTCATAATCCAGTCTCTACCTATCTTAGCAACCTCTTCTCCCTTAACTCTCCTAAATGAACCCTTCCTTCTATCCAGGCTGGTTTATTCACTGATCTCAGAATATGCTTACTTATTTTCTTTTCTCTATTTCTTCTTAGGCCATCCCTGGTTGTGGCACTAGCCTAAAGCTTGTCTATAAGAGCAACATAAGTTCCACCTTCTTGTAATTGATCAGTCTGGCCCCCACCGATGCCTCCATCCTTTCACCTTTTCTAGCACAGGGTTAGATTAACATACTTCCCTACACACTTCCTTTGCCCTCCTATTACATCCATGCCCATCATAGTCCTTAACCGTCTGCACCTTTGCACTGAGATTTAACTTTTTACATGTGAATGTCATATCTCCATTGGAACATAAATTCAATGAGGGCTAGACTTCACATAATCAAGAGAAAATAGGGCAAGGATACAGCACTTTATTCTCAGATCTATTTGGCATATGAAGGGTCAGAAAACTGTTAGCAACAGTCTCAGGGTTAAACACAAAGCACATGGCAGGTCTGTAGAGGGTTAAACGCTTGGACTTAATGAGGTTTCCTGTTTTTAGGTTCTCACCTTGATACGCTGTCAGCTCTGTCAATAGCAAACTATAAAAACTTTCCACTGCGGATTGTGTTAGTCATAAGATGCCTCAAATCATTCTGGAAATAAGGCATGATATAACAAAATAAAGGTCAGGAGAAAGGCTGGGAGCCAACTCCTTAGACATAGCTACTACACTGGGAGGTAGTATATGGAACACTATAATCAACAGATCTGGGTTAAATTCCTGGCTTTTGAAACTTACTGGCTTTAGAACTTGGGCAAATCCTTAACCTCTCTGAGAGACAATTTCCTCAATTAATAATGTGGATTAATCACCATTCACGGTGGTTGTGAAGAAAAAAAAATTTATATATATATAAAAAGTAACTAGCACACTGCCAGAAAGAGAATACTTCCTTAATTATTCATTATTAAAACACTGTACCAACCCATTACCCTCTGCAACTCCTTTAAAGAAAGTAGAAAAATAGAGATTCTGTTCCCTCTTTAAAGGTGGTAATCAGGAGCAACTTGCTGAAACTCACTGATAACTCAGTCCTGAACAAGCAATCCTAATATCCAACATGAAGTAGGGTTGTCTTTATGGCCAATATGTACCTGTTACAGTGAAAAAAAGCTAAATTAGATTCTTGTCATACTTCTTAGAGTAACTGAGTCTTTCCAACATTAAGAACTCTCAATTTGATAAAAGTGGGAGGCTTCGAGACCATAATCAAGCTGGATGCCCATAGAAAGAAAAGAGTGTTCCATAAAGGATAAAAAGTAAACTCTTCAAACCCTTGAGGGCATTTCATTTGAGATTGTGATTGATTCTTCAGACCACCTACTGTTGGTTCAAAATGGCAGGAACCATAAAACAACACATGGAATGGGCCAAAGAATCATGAACTCTTGGAAGTGGAAGAAACTTACAAAGTCATCCAGCCTAAGCCTCTCCTTACACGGCTGAGGAAGTAGGCATAGGATGGATGCCAAGCTACGTACCAAGCTTCCTTTTGCCTCACCAAATACTCACTTCATTGTCATAATTTCCCCAAGATTTTATTTCCCTTGCAGTAAGCAAGATCAGACAGAATAGGTTCATTTGCCTTGCAAAATGGGCCCAAACACTGGAATTACCCAAGACTCTTGCCCCTGACAGAACACTGACACAAAAAGGCAAAAGTATATACATTCTTGCAGTTACCTGATTAAACTATCAGGTCCCTACAAAGGACACTGTACTGAAACAGAGTGACAATTCTGTCTACAAACAGAAATGCATACTTGGAACTAGAGGCTTTTCATATTTCTTCTATAGAAAGAAAGAACGCTATGGGACTACCAAAATTACTGGAAGCTTCTAGTGGTGATAACTGACTTCTTCCCTATGTATCTTCATGATGGCACAGTGAGGAAAAGTGGAGTTAGACTGTGAGACTTCTTAGGAATACCACATAGCAGGTAACTAGCTTTGGGAGGTGATAAACAGAAACTTGGAAGCTCGTTAACTGAACTAATCAAACTTCAAATGACTGTTTTTATCCAAGTTTGTGGCTCTACTCATCTAAACTTTTAAGTTTATCAACTTAAAATATGAGTAAAACATGAAAATGCTTATATGAGTAAAACATGAAAATGCTTAGAAAAAATTAAAAGTCACTAGGTGAATAAATTCATTCATTTTTGAATAAATGCACATACAAAACAGAAATTAAACAACTCTGAGGTGAGATATATTAGCATATACAATTATTCTTAATCAGTCCTTTGACGTTTGTCCTAATTCCAATCATGCAGAAAAATGGTAACACTAGGAACTTCAGGTCTGCAAGATCAATAGGATCAGAAATTTCAGTGAATAGTGAGCTGAACATTAATCAACACTTATGTAAATACCAAGAAAGGTAAAGTGATATTACACTAAACTTTTAAAATATTTAGTGACTGGAATATGCAAGAGAATATCAGAGTTCTGCTCTGCTCCAGTCAGGAGATCCTGAAAATACTGTGGCTACTGCAGCAAAAGGACCATGTCAAAATACGTTAAATTCTTAAGCAAGAGACAAGAATCAAACTTCAAATCACATCACAAGAGAGCTAATGTAACAACTAGGGATATTTAGGCTGTAGAAGGAAGAGACAAAACAGGAGAACAACCAGATGCCTTTAAATACTTGCAAGGCTATCATTGTTTCAGTTGGCCCTAGGAGAAGAACAAGTACCAATGGATGAAAAGCACAGAAAAACAGATTTTGGTTTAACAATAATTTTCCATGTTAGCCTCAAAAGTCAATAACCATTAACAGGGAGAGAAGGAGAAATTTACATAAAATAAGAAAAATGTACCTCAGAGACTTGGGCATACTGAATGAGCCTTTGACAAAAGTTTAGGAGATCGTATGAAGCATGACATTAAACCATACAGATTAGCAATAAATTACACTCTCATAAGTAAAGTTGATTTCCAATTTTTTTATAACAAGAAAAAAGACAAAGCATGGATGATTCAGAAAGCCATATTTTATGAAAAATAATCTATGAGTGGTGGTCAAGCTACTGCAAAATTCCAGATGGGAAAAGATGGACTGGTCTAAGTAGTGGCGATGGAAACAGAAAGGAGTGAAAGACTTAAAAGATTATTTCCGATAGAGCTCATGGTACTTGATGAGTTGTTGGAGACTCTTGAAATAACAGTATTTAGCAGGATTTACTGTGTTAACCTAACCATTTATCTACTAACAATAAAAACAACAATAGTAGTGAACACACAGTGCTTACCACACAATGTTCTAAATATTTTACATAGATTAACTGATTTCATTCTCATAACCATAGGAAGTGTACTCTATTATCATGCACATTTTACATAAGAGAAATTAAGTCTTACATCAGTAAAGTTAGTTAATAAATATCAAAGAACTGGTAAGAGGTTAGATACCATTTTTGGACCTACATAAGCCCAAAGCTAAAGCTCTTAATTGATACACTAGACAGCTGTAAAGGAAAGGCAACAAAAGCCAAAGTGGGCAGCATGTAGTACTATTAAGAGCCTAGTGGAGTGAAGTGCGTCAGGAGATAAGAGCACTGTAGGTGAAAGTGAGGATTTGGTAGTATCAGAATCCCATGACGGGCTTGTTGGAAGGAAGGAAGGGATGAAAAGGACCAAAGAAACACCTACATTGAATCCAAATTCACAGAGATGGGTCCTAGGAGTTAACCTTTTTTTAAAAAAAAAAGAAAAACCAAAAAACCTTGGATAATTTTGAGGCGAAACCAGATTTGGGAACATCTGTAGTAGATCTCTAAGGTCTCTTTCTGGTTTAACATTCCAGTTAAACCGTCTAAATGAATTTCCCAGAAATGAAAGGAGGGAGGGAGGGATACTAGCACCAAGAAAACGTCTATGCATTTACAGTCCACACCGTTTATGCTCCCATTTTTACTAAACTGTCTCTCATAGAAAGAGGGATAGAGCAGGCAAATGGAAGGAAGGGTGTGGTGTCCACGGGTGCTGGCTAAAAAGCAGGCTTTCCCCCAGGAATTTCTAGTACCATTAGCAGGAAGAAACTCTTCCTGACTATAAATACATGTGGTAATCCGACTGCAAAATGAGGTGGACTCCTCAGATCCGTCTCAGGCTAACGCTGGATGCCAATATAGCCTTCTATGTGCTCACAAGCGTTGCATGAAATATCTCGGTTGGGGCCTGCCTTCTCCGAGGCCGAAAGAATCTGGCTCTGCATAAGAGGTGTCCGCTCTGCAATTACAGCCTCAAGTACCCTACTCCCAGCGATGATCACTTCTGCACATACCTGAGGGTCCTCTAGTGAGATTGATCTCCTCCTCAGTAAGCAAGTAATCCACTCTGCCGTTCATATTTTACTCTTGTCTGGCTTCCCAACCTGGGTCAGCGAGGGCTCGCGCAGGCGAAGGTGAAAATCACCCCGGCGGCGGCC
Source organism: Balaenoptera ricei (assembly GCF_028023285.1). Lineage (NCBI taxonomy): Eukaryota > Metazoa > Chordata > Mammalia > Artiodactyla > Balaenopteridae > Balaenoptera > Balaenoptera ricei. Next base: position 156,584,428 of record NC_082640.1, read on the forward strand.
ACAGCACCGCACTTTCTGTTTCAGTAACCCCCGAACCGGAAGAGGAAGCCAGGAGAGCGGCGAGCGCCAGGAATGCTGGGAGTCGTGGTTCTGGCTGCCGCTCTGAAGCGTTATCTCACCTGGTGGTCAAAGCAAACTGAGAGGTGAGTAAGGAGCGCATTTCTATCCTGATTTACTATTCGGGGCGGAGTGGTGGGGAGGCGGGGGAGCAGGTAGGGATAGGAAAGGTAAGACATAACTGAATTTATATTGTCAAGGAAAAATGAAAACTAAGATCTCCTGCCATCTCAGAAAATCTCACCGAATGTAGAAAAAAAATTATATTATTCAGTAAGCCCTGAACCAGACTGGGATGGGTGTCACAGGCAATTGCTAATGCGATTGCAAAGAAAGAAATCTCACCCTTCTTTATAGACAAGCAGATACAATCCATTACGTGCATGTTCTCATGTAATAGTACTACGTAACCACACCGTTTGCTGTACCTTCTTTGGTAGGTCACGCTTGGGGTAGCCATTTGTGTTCGTTAATTGCCGTTATCGAAGGGAAAAAGAAAACTTTTCTATTTCTGTGACAAGAAGGTACTTTTAGCTTGGAGCAACGAGCCTAGGCTAACTTCTATGGTGCGAGGATATGGGGCACTATCTTCCTGGATATTTAGATTTCAAAGAGTTGGCTCCCAGGACCTTAAGAAAAACTACTGAGTTGTACCTGGTAAGAGGCTTGTTTAGCTTTTAAAAAGACTTATATACATATAAAAGAGATATAGGAAGGATTTATAATTACAAATTTGTTCAAGAAAATTCTCTATGAAAGGGTAGAGGGGTAAAGGTCTCTTCCTTTTGGTAACAGGGAAAACAGGGAAAATTCAATCTTTTAATTTTTTTAAGTCCCTGCAGTAAGACTGGTAAACACAGTAGCTTCTGGTTTATTTAATCTGAATTGGAATGCCTTAATTGGAATTGAACTTTTCAATCTTCCATCAATCCCTGTGGTCTAACTCCATGTGGTTTCTCAAGCCAGAAGCTACTGTGTTTATCAAACAAAACAAGAAAGAGGCAGATTAGGCAGGAAGGCCTCTTATTTGCCAATCCTGAGAGAAGTTAATATGGAATAGTGGAAAGAACACAGGAGGTGATGTTAGAAGACCTGATCTCAAGTTTCAGCTCCATCTTCCAGTTGTCTGGCTTTGATCAGGTAACTTAATATCTCCCAATTGTGTTTCCCCATCTTAAAAAGGGCATGATAATAGATCTTTAAAATGTTTTTGAAAAGAGTAAATGAGATGAAAATTTTAAAAATGACTTCTCAACTTCAAACTCAGATTCATGCCATCCTCAACTTCCAGCCCTCCTCAACACGTGTTAGTTGAATGAGTAAATAAAGTGATCATAATAAAAAACAAAGTATGATAAGTGAAAAAAAAAGTAAGTAGGTGATATTGGAATGCCAAGAGAGAAGACATCACATAGAAATGGGAAAAGAAAATCAAGAAACTCATTAATGAAGAAATTTTGAAGAAAAATAAAAGTTTCTTGTAGACTATGTGGGGGTGGGGGAGTCACTACTCTGTACCTGGGAAGATTGCCCTTTTCACCTGAGCCCTCAGTTTCAAAAGAAACACAAAGAGCAGTAAAAGAAAAATGGTCACCAAATAAGTTTAGGAAGTGCTGGTAATAAGTGGAGCAACAGAAGGCATGTAAATAGTCTTTATACCTTAATGTAAGTATAGTTTTTAAGAATGAGGAAACTATAATATGTAGGAAGGCAGATAACAGAGGAAATAGGAGTTTCCACTAAGAGAAAACAATTGAGAAAAGCTATGGAATCAGGGTAGTCATGGTGTTACTGAACACAAGTGCATGTGCCAGATGACGCACAGTGAGGCCAAACAATACCAAAACGTTGGAGCTTGGAACAGAGAATGGTTTATTGCAGGGCCATGCAAGGAGACGGGTGGATCATGCCTTAAAAACCCCAAACTCCTTGAAAGCTTTCAGCAAAGCGCTTTTATAGGAAAGGTGAGGGAGGGGCGTGGTTAGTTGTTGCAAACTTCTTGGTGTCAGATCCTTTGTTCTTGAGGTCAGGTCATGGTCAGGTGATGGTGTTCCTGTAAATTTCCACCAAACAAATGTTATTCTCTGTTCTGACAAGAAAGGGCAAGGTCCCAAGGCATAACTTTCACCTTTCACCCTCCGAGGTCCAGGTCCTGGCTAAGAGGAGGGGGTCCCTGCGGGGGCCAGTTACCCTGCCCAGGAGCGTTCGTCCAGCACCCAGTCTGGGTCCTCCCGCCAGTACCCAGGTCCAGCTAAATAGGCAGATCTCAGCTGGCAGTGCCCTCGGCCAGGTCCCCAGTCCCTGCCCAGCCATCATCACTGAGGGAACCAGGTGCCTAGGACCCAACTGGTCCTCAGGCGCGTCAGGCTGCCTAAATGGGGGTAGGGAGCCAGGTCCAATGGACTGCAACCCATGCAGACTGCCACTGCCATTAGGTCGCAGAGGTGGGGATGGGGGAGAGGTTCATCACCACCTCAAGGCCTGGGCCTGGCCAGTGGGTGACCTTGGTGAGGCCTATGGGGCCCTGCAGGACACAGCCCCCTGCCTGTTCCCTGGGCCTCCCAGCTCACCCACCAGCCTGAGGCCAGGTGAGCTGTAGGGCCCGAGGGAGAAGGCCAGGATCCGCCTCTTACCTCACTCTCTGCCTGGTGACCACCACTCACCCGAGGGTTGGCCTAATGGGCCCCCTAACCACCATGCTAGTGGGCTCGCAGTAATGGCTGCCTGCCAACGGCTGTACGCCCCGCTCTATTACAGTTCCCCCCTTTTCTTTGATATTCCTCAACCTTGAGGAGAACATGTAGGTATGTTTTGGATAGAGTGGTTAATCATGAACTTGGCAGAAGAACTCGGTTTTAGGGGGACTTGGTTTCAACCTCCAATTCTGTTTCACACTTCCCCGAGGCTTTCAGGGAATGGGGTGATGACCGCTCTAGCTACTTCCTGCTAAAATGGGACACAGTCCTACCTTGATTTGGGGCATGGATACCGAGTTGGAAATAATCCCAAGTTCCAAGTCCTGGATCCAAGTCTTGTATAAGAAACATCTCATTCCCTGAGAAATTCAGGAGAATAAGCCTGAAAACCAGTATGGACCTGGTATACTGGGGGAGACTTGTTGCCACGTAGCCAGACTCACAGAAGTATAATTTACCAAATTGCTTTAAGTCATGAGGAACTTGATGGGAAGGGCTTCCCTATATCTGGAGAACACAGATAAAAATCAGTAATATTCCAGACAAAACGCATAATCATTATAACCATATACACCAGTTTACTCAGTAACCAATCCTTTTGTTATATTTTTATGAAGCCATCAAGTCTTCCATTAGTATTTTAAGTTTCTTACCCAGTTCAGTGGTATAATCTGAAGTTTATTAGAGACCTGCACTTATCAAAAAAGTCCTCCCTATGAATCTTCTTGAAGATAAAGCACTTTTGCAAAGCATCAGCTTAACTGTCTATTAAAGACTTAAAAAGGCAAGGTTAAAGATCTGATCACAATGTGTTGACAAAACTTAATTTGCTATGATATAACCAGAGTTATGGCTGATGGATTATACCAGGACATATGTACATTTCAGAAACTTTATATAATTTGTAGAATATCTATAGTAGTAACATTTATCTGTACAGTATAATAAAGGAAGGCTTACCACTCCTTTGATAATGCTTCCCATGTAATTAAACGTACCAAATAATACTAGTTAAATATTCCTCCTTGAGATGCCTTAGGGGCCCCCTAACAAATCCCAAAGTTAGCTGGAGGTCAAACGAACTTTAATTAAAATGTGATATTTGGGAAGTTTGTCAAAAAGTTTCAAAACACTTGGTCAAATAAGATCATCAGTCACTGTAAGACAATACTTGTTTCTTATCCAAAGCGAGAAGAGAACTTAAAAGCAAATACAGATCACTTAAAGGAAGAAAGTTCATATAACCTGTTATCAAAAGCAGCATTCGAGGTAAACTTGTTCTCTTAGCAGAGAGGAACCAAATCTAGTCTTGCACCAGCTTACTTTTAATATCGATAACAAAATCCATTTACCTAAGTTTAATCTAATCTCAGCCTGATCATGCATAAAAGTCCTTTTTTACTCAAAACATATATCCTACTTTCCTACTGTAAACTGAAATGTTTTAAAAAATTATTTTAGTAGCTTTAATTACATATTTAGATTAGAATCCTCAACTCTTAATTACCTTAATTTTTAGTGAAAACCAAGAGGCAAGTAATTGTGAACTGTTTGTCATACCAGAATTTTCTGATTGGAAACTTATGCTTTGGTTTTCCTCTCCTAAGAAGGCAAAGGTAGGTAAACTTAGATTTTCCCAGCAACCAGTGTTCCAATATTTTATCCTATTTGAAATGACCTAGATGGTCAATGAATTCTTGCCATTTAACTTAGTTCAGTTTCAAGTTACCAGTTTGGAGAGGCTATTTTAGATAGACTTAAAGTTTCATCATATGAAGTTATTTTTCTTGCTGACAAATTTGCAACAGATATAAGGTCTTATTTGATCTCTAAATAACCTAGGTACAACAGAAGTATTATACTTAACAAACCAACAAGCTTAAACTAGCTTCAGTGCCAGATATCAATTCAGTACTGAACATTTCCCAGATCACGAGGACCTGAAATTCATTTTGGCCAGCTTTCTAAACATTAAGAAGTATTTCATTTGTAAGCACTTACTTTTGAGTCAATTAAATAGAGCTCATTTACAAGTTAACTTAGCCGTATTATAACTGAAAGTGGTCCGGTTCTGGAGAATGCACCTCAAGGGGCTGCATTCAGGAAACAAATTTGAGTTTCCCATAGCCAGCACACTTACACACAAGACAAATGCAAACATACACAAGGAACAAAATCTAATTCCTGCAGGACAAAAAAGGGTGAAGGTCAACAATTTCCTCAACTTTTTCTTTTTTTTTTTTAATTTATTTTTGTCTGTGTTGTGTCTCCCTTGTGGTGTGCGGGCTTCTCATTGTGGTGGCCTCTCTTGCTGCAGAGCACAGGCTCTAGGCATGCGGGCTTCAGTAGTTGTGGCTTGCGGGCTCTAGAGCGCAGGCTCAGCAGTTGTGGCGCATGGGCCCAGTTTCTCCGCGGCATGTGGGATCTTCCCAGACCAGGGACCGAACCCGTGCCCCCTGCATTGGCAGATGGATTTCCAGCCACTGCACCACCAGGGAAGCCCCATCAACTTTTTCAAACAAAGATCCCTCTTTTTAACAACAAACAACATGCAAATGGAAAGATAGGGAATCATGACCACATGTGTCATGGCAATTGATCTGGCAAACGCAAAACCAAAAAAGAAAAAAACACCAAAAAACAGTTGGAATAAGTTAAATTTACTTAGTTAACTCTGAGCTCTCTCCTAGAAATATTTTTATTTTCTCAGGGTCAGAATTCAAAAAAAAGTATTTCATCAAGCCAGCTTTCTCTAACTACATATGCAAAAAGAACCAGTTTTGGAATTTCAAAAAGGTTTCATCTTAACCAAATTTTCTGCAGAGTCTAAAGAACATAGTGGCCACACAGTGGTAAAAAAATCTTCTTTCTTACACCCTAGGGGTGTAACCTCTATAAGATGGAATACAGCTCTGCTTATCATGGCAGGTGTTATTAAATATCAAACAAACAAATGCAATGCAAAATGGTCTCTCAGGATCACAGTTCCCTAGCACCAAAAAGGAGATTCCCACCCATTGCAAAGGGAAAATCCCAACCAATGTTCCAACACAGGTGAAACCCAACGCAATAAGGAAGGATACGTGGTGTCGTCACTTGTGAGCTACGTTATTCACCAAAGACGTCTCAACTAGCCAATACAAGTACTGATTCACACACATACAACATAAGAAATAACAAACATGGTCCCACAAACAAAAGCACAAACCAGAGTGGCTCACCCCAAAATGACACACACAAAAACACAAACAACAAATAAGCTACAGTCACACAGACAGAAAATCAGAGGAGGTGTAGTCTAAACTTCCACTTCCATTCACAGATCAAGGCCTCCAAACAGAGTGGCCCAGCTCTCAAAAGTGAATGGACCTAAAGTGGCTCACTTCCTGCAAGGGAAGCAGCCCAAATGGAGTGGAGAGAATTTCCAGCCTGAACAAGGGGGAGCGACTTACCCCAACTGACACCAAATGTGGACCATAGCTCTGGATGTTTCTCTGCTCCAAACAGCCTTGTGCTGTGGGGCGGCTAATGCCTGTCAGGGAGAGTCCCTCCCAGTTCCCCAGAGCAAAATGAGCTCCAGCACCTGCTGGGAACTTGGGAAGGGGCTGCCCCTGGCCGGGGTCAACCTGCCATGGGAACAGACCTCCTGGCTGGCTCGCGATAATGAGCATTTGGGGAAAAGAAAATAGAACATAATCTATGAGTGAAAAAGCAGAATGGGTTGGTAGGTGATGACACAAAAAATAGGCTAGAAACAGATCATGAAAAAAAAAACACCAGTACAGAGATATACACTTAATTCTATATGCGATAGGCTAAGGAAGTTTATTTCTCTCACATTAAAGAACTCTGGAAATAGACAGTATAGGACTGATATTGAGGCTCCTCAGTCACCAGGCATCTTAAATTATCATGATGAAAATAGAATTACTAATCCCCTATACCTCCTTTAGTCTTTCCTCTTCCTGGGTAACTGGATTTGCCCAATTCAAATAAAAATATTCAGAATAATTCTTTTATTTTCCCCAGCTTCTAGTATTTATTTTTAGTTGAAGTATAATTGATTTACAATATTATATTTGTTTCAGGTGTACAACATAGTGATTTTATATTTTTATGTTATAAAATGATCACCACAATAAGTATAGTTACCATCTGTCAACATACAAAATTATTACAATATTATTGACGATATTCCCTATGCTGTACATCCCCATGACTTATTTATTTTATAACTATAAGTTTGTACCTTTTAATCTCCCTCATCTATTTTACTCACCCCAAGGCCTTCCTCTCTGCAATCACCAGTTCTCTGAGGCTGTTTATGTTCTGTTTGTTCATTTGTTTTGTTCTTTTAGATTTCACATATAAATGAAACCATATAGTATTTGTTGTTATCTTTCTGATTTATTTCACTTAGCATAATACCCTTTAGATTCATCCATATTGTTGAAAATGGCAGGATTTCATTCTTTTTTATGGTTAATATTCCATTAAATGCACACATACCCACACATATATCTCACACATCTTTTTTATCCTTTCATATATTGATGGACACTTAGGTTGTTTTCATATCTTGGCTACTGTAAATACTGCTGCAGTGAACATAGGGGTGCCTATATCTTTTCAAATTAGTGTTTCTGTTTTCTTTGGAAAAATACCCAGAGGTGGAATTCCTGGATCGTATGGTATTAATTTTTTGAGGGACTTCTATACTGTTTCCCAGAGTGGCTGCACCAATTTTGCACCACTGTTGTCCCAACCACCAGTGCACAAACCTTCCCTTTTCTCCACGTCCTTGCCAATGCTTGTTATTCCTTGTTGTTTTTGTTTGTTTTGTTTTGTTTTTTGCTTTTGTTTTTTGATGATAGCCATTCTGACAGGTGTGAGGTCATATCTCATTGTGGTTTTGATTTATATTTTCCTGATGATTAGTGATGTTGCACATCTTTTCATGTGTCTGTTGTCCATGTATATGACTTCTTTGGGAAAATATCTATTCAGGTTCACTGCCATTTTTAATCAATTGTTTGTTTTATTTTTTGATGTTAAGTTGTATGAGTTCTTTGTATATTTTGGGTATTAACCCCTCATTGGATATATCATTTCCAAATATCTTTTTCTAATAAGCAGGTGGCCTTTTGTTCTGTTGATAGTTTCCTTTTCTGTGCAAAAGCTTTTTAGTTTGATTAGGTCCTATGTGTTTATTTTTTCTTTTGTTTCCCTTATCTGAGGAGACATATCAAAAAATGTTGTTAAGACTGATATCAAAGAGCATGCTGCCTATGTTTTCTTCTAGAAGTTTTATGGTTTCAGGTCTTACATAAGTCTTTAATTCATTTTGAGTTTATTTTTGTGTATGGGGTGAGATAATCCACTTTGATTACATGTGCCTGTCCAGTTTTCCCAACACCATTTATTGAAGAAGTTGTCTTTTCTCCATTTATATTCTTGCCTCTTTTGTTGTAGATTAATTGCCCATTTAACTGTGGATTCATTTCTGAGCTGTCTATTCTGTTCCATTGATCTATGTGTCTGTTTTTGTGCAAGTACCATACTGTTCTGATTACTGTAGCTTTGTAGTATAGTCTGAAGTCAGGGAGCGTGATTCCTCCACCTCTGTTCTTATTTCTGAAGATTGTTTTGGCTATTTGGGGTCTTTCGTGTTTCCATACAAATTTTAGAATTATTTGTTTTAGTTGTGTGAAAAATGCCATTAGTATTTTGATAGGGATTGCATTGAATCTGTGGATTCCTTGGGTAGCATGATCATGTTAACAATATTAGTTCTTCCAATCCAAGAGTATGGTATATATTCCAATTTTTGTACGTCTTCAATTTCTTTCATCAGTGTCTTATAGTTTTCCTGAGTACAGGTCTTTTACCTCGTTTGTTAAATTTATTCCTAGATATTTTATTTTTTATGTGATTATACATGGGATTGTTTTCTTAATTTCTCTTTCTGATAGTTTGTGTTAGTGTATAAAAATGCAACAGATTTCCGTATATCAATTTTGTATCATGCAACTTTACTGAATTCATTGATGAGTTCTAGTAGTTTTTTTTTTTTTTTGTGGTATCTCTAGGATTTTCTGTATATAGTATCATGACATCTGCAAACAGTGAGCTTTACTTCTTCCTTTTCAATCTGAATCCTTTTATTTCTTTTTCTTGTCTGGTTTCTGTGGTTAGGACTTCCAATACTATGTTAAATAAAAGTTGCAAGAATGGGCATCCTTGTCTTGTTCCTGATCTTAGAGGAAATGCTTTCAGCTTTTGACCACTGAGTATGACATTGACTGTAGGTTTGTCATATGGATTTTATATATTGAGATATGTTCCCTCCACACTCAACTTTGTTGAGATTTGTTATCATAAATTGTTGAATTTTGTCAGAAGCTTTTTCTGCATCTTTTGAGATGATCATATGATTTTTATTCTTCAATTTATTAATATGGTGTCTCACATGGAATGATTTGTGGATATTGAACCATCCTTGCATTCTACAAACAACATATGCTGGAGAGGGTGTGGAGGAAAGGGAACCCTCTTGCACTGTTGGTGGGAATGTAAATTGATACAGCCACTATGGAGAACAGTATGGAAGTTCCTTAAGAAACTAAAAATAGAATTACCATATGACCCAGCAATCCCACTACTGGGCATATATCTGGAGAAAACCATAATTCAAAAACATACATGCACGCCAATGTTCACTGCAGCACTATTTACAATAGCCAGGTCATGGAAGCAACCTAAATGCCCATTGACAGATGAATAGATAAAGAAGGTGTGGTACATATATACAATGGAATATTACTCAGCCATAAAAAGGAACGAAATTGGGTCATTTGTTTAGACGTAGATGGATCTAGAGACTGTCATACAGAGTGGAGTAAGTCAGAAAGAGAAAAACAAATATCGTATATTAACGCATATATATGGAACCTAGAAAAATGGTACAGATGAACCGGTTTGCAGGGCAGAAATCAAGACACACCTGTAGAGAACAAACGTATGGACACCAAGCGGGGAAAGCGGCGGGGTGGTGGTGGTAGGGGTGTGATGAATTGGGCGATTGGGATTGACATGTATGCACTGATGTGTATAAAATTGATGACTAATAAGAACCTGCTGTATAAAAAAGTAAATAAAATAAAATTTAAAAATTAAAAAAAATCGTAGCAATATTGTTTTGGATCCACCTCCTACAGTAATGAAAATAAAAACAAAAATAAATGAATGGGACAGAATCAAACTTAAAAAGCTTTTGCACAGGAAAGGAAACCATAAAAAAATGAAAAGACAATGTATGGACTGGGAGAAAATATTCACAAACAATGCTACTGACAAGGGCTTAATTTCCAAAATATATAAACAGCTTTTACAATTCATAACAAAAAACAAACAATTCAATCAAAAAATGGGCAGACCTAAACAGACATTTCTCCAAAGAAGACATACAGATGGCCAATAGGCACATGAAAAGATGCTCATCATTGCTAATTATTAGAGAAATGCAAATAAAAACTACAGTGAGGTACCACCTCACAAGTGTCAGAATGGCCATCATTAAAAAGTCTACAAACAATAAATGCTGGAGAGGGTGTGGAGAAAAGGGAACCCTCCTACACTGTTGCTGGGAATGTAAATTGGTGCAGCCACTATGGAAAACAGTATGGAGGTTCCTCAAAAAACTGAAAACAGAGTTGCCATATGATCTAGCAATCCCACTCCTGGGCATATACTCAGAAAAAACTATAATTCGAAAAGATACATGCACCCCTATGTTCATAGCAGCACTATTTACAATAGCGAAGACATGGAAACAACCTAAATGTCCAATGACAGATGAATGGATAAAAATATGTGATATATGTGTGTGTGTGTATACACACACACACACACACACACACACACACAATGGAATATTACTCAGCCATTAAAAAGAATGAAATAATGCCATTTGCAACATGGATGGACCTAGGGATTAAGTACCTGGAGATTATCATAGTAAGTTAAGTAAATCAGAAAGAGAAAGACAATTGCCATATATCACTTATATGTGGAATCTAAAATATGACACAAATGAACTTATCGATGAAACAGAAACAGACTCACAGATATAGAGAACAGACTTGCGGTTGCCAGGGGGGAGCATGGGGGAGGGATGGATTGGGAGTTTTTGATTAGCAGATGCAAACTATTATATATAGAATAGATAAACAATAAGATCCTACTGTATAGCACATGAAACTATATTCAATATCCTGTGAGAAACCATAATGGAAAAGAATATGAAAAAGAATATAGATATATCTGAATCACTTTGCTGTACAGCAGAAATTGACACATTTAAAATCAACTATATTTCAATAAAATAAATTTAAAAATATACTCTAGATTTTTTTTGAGTATATAAAGATTTCTCTCTTTATTTAACCATAAAATAATTTGTTAATCTTGCACAAGACATGCAACAGAAAATAAGCACATTCAGAGATAGGTATGTTTTAAAATAGTAAATATACCTCTATCTAATTCTTTCGTTTTTATTTTATTTTATTTTATTTTATATTGGAGTATATTTGATTTACAATGTTGTGTTAGTTTTCAGGTGTTATAGCAAAGTGATTTAGTTTTATGTATACATATATCTATTCTTTTCAGATTCTTTTCTCATATAGGTTATTACAGAGTGTACATATTCTGAATCTTAATCCCTTATAAGATATATGGTTTGCAAATATTATCTCCCATTCTATGGATAGCATTTTTACTCCGTTTTTAGCATTTTTTGATGCACAGAAGTTTTCATTTTTGTGAAGTCAAATGTGTCTATATTTTTCTGTTTTTAACCTGTGCCTTTGACATAATATCCAGGAAATCATTACCAAATCCAATGTCATGCAGCTTTTGTCCTACGTTTCTACTAAGAATTTTATTATTTTAGGTCTTACATTTAAGTCTGTAATCTGTTTTGTGTTAATATTTGTATATGGTGTTAGGTAAGGGTCCAATTTCATTCCTTTGCATGTGGATATTGTTTCCCTAGTACCATCTGAGAAATGGCTATCCTTTCCCCATTTAGTGGTTTTGACACCCTTGTCAAAAATCAATTGACCGTATAAGTGAGGGTTCATTTCTTGGCTCTCTAACCCATGCCATTACTCTCTATATCTGTCTTTATGCCAGTACCACACTGTTGCAATTACTGTAGCTTTATAGTAAGATTTAAAATCAGGAAGTGTGAGTCCTCCAGTTTTGTTCTTCTTTTTCAAGATTGTTTCGACTATTCAGTGTCTCTCAAGATACCATATGACTTTTAGGATGGGATTTTCTATTTCAATAAAAAACATAATTGAATTAGATAAAGTTTACATTGACTCTGTAGATCACTTTGGTAAGTATCGAAATTTTAACAATATTAAGTAATTGAATCCATGTACACAGGATGTGTTTCCATTTTTTTATGTCTTCTCATATTCTTTCAGCCATGTTTTGTAGTTTTCAATGTACAAGTCTTTCATCTCCTTGTTGAAGTTAATTCCTTAGTAATATTTTATTCTTTTTGACACTATTGTAAATGAAATTGTTCTTGTCATTTCCTTTTCAGATTGTTCATTGTTAGTGTATAGAAATGCAACTGATTTTTGTGTGTTAACTTAGGGTCCTGCTACTTTGCTGAATTAGTGTATCAGTTCATTTTTAGTTTATTAGTTTATTATTATCATATATTAGTTCAGATAGTTATTTTGTGGGATCTTTCGGATTTTCTACATATAAGATCTTATCATCTACAGGCAGATAATTTTATTTCTATTGTACTTTGGTTACCTTTTATTTCTTTTTCTTGCCAAATTGCTCTGGCTAGAACTTCCAGTACTATGTTTGTTCTTTTTTTAAATTAATTAATTAATTAATTAATTAATTTCTGGCTGCATTGAGTCTTCGTTTTTGCGCGCGGGCTTTCTCTAGTTGAAGTGAGCGAGGGCTACTCTTCATTGTGGTGCGAGGGCTTCTCATTGCAGTGGCTTCTCTCGTTGCAGAGCGCAGGATCTAGGCGCATGGGCTTCAGTAGTTGTGGCTCACAGGCTCAGTAGTTGTGGCTCCCAGGCTCTAGAGCGCAGGCTCAGCAGTTGTGGCACACAGGCTTAGTAGCTCCACAGTATGTGGGATCTTCCCGGACCAGGGCTCGAAGCCATGTCCCCTGCATTGGCAGGCAGATTCTCAACCACTGCACCACCAGGGAAGCCCCTCCAGTACTATGTTGAATAGAAGTGATAAGCAGGCATCTTTTTATAACTCCTGATCTTAAAGTAAAGCCTTCAGTCTTTCAGCATTGGGTATTATATTTTCTGTGTGTTTTTCACATATGGCTTTTATTATGTTGAGGAAATTTCCTTCTATTCCTAGTTTGTTGAATGTTTTTCATGAAAGGTTGTTGAATTTAGTCATATGCTTTTTCTGCTTCAATTGATATCATCCTGTGGTTTTTTCTTCATATATAATATATAATAATTGTAATATGTTATCTATAGTATATATAAAATCTATTCATATACCACATTTATATATATATATATATATATATATATATAGGGGTATTGATAGAGTTTCATATATTGAAATATCCTTGCATTCCAGGAATAAAGCTCACTTGGTTATGGTGTATAATCCTTTTAATATGCTGGTGAATTCGGTTTGTTAGTATTTTGTTGAGGATTTTTACATGCATGCTTATAACAATATGGGTCTGTCATTTTGTGTTTTGCAGTGCCTTTGTCTGGTTTTGTTATCAGATAATGCTGGTGTCATGGAATGAGTTAGGAAAAAATTGAATTCCAAGGGCAGGCAAGGTTGAGGATGGTCCAAGAGAGAGGGAAGAGTCTTACTCTGGAGCTGCTGGGTGGGTGGAGGGCATTCCAGGTCAGAAAGGTGCTCCCTGGTAGAGCCTGCATTTGTGTGGAGGTTTTCAATAAGGAAGGAATGATTGGGATTCCTCACGGGGGGTTAGATGCAGGCCGGGGGCTGCAATTATTGGGATAGTTGCTTCAAATTTCCTCTGTTGATGTTCTTATATATGTTGGTAAGAACTTATTTACTGTGTGTGTAGTGTGTTTAAACATTTAAGTTTTATGAGATGCTCTCTCCTTGCCTGCCCTCCTCTTCAATTTTTTGGAAGGTTTAAAAAAAGATTGGTATGAGTTTTCTACTTTAAATGTTTAGTAGAACTCATGCATGAAGCCATCAGTTCTAGGGTTTTTTTTTGTCAGGAGATTTTTTATTACTGAGTCAATTTCCTTAATAGTTACAGGCCTGTTTGGGTTTTCTGTTTGTTCATGATTTAGTTTTAATAGGTGTGTGTGTTTCTCAAAATGTGTCAGTTTCCCCTAGGTTATCCAATTTGTTGACCTACAAGTGTTCATAATACTCTCCTATACTCCTTTTTATTTCTGTAGAATCAGCAGTAATGCCCCATATTCTTATCTGCTTTTAGCAATTTGAATCTTCTCTCATTTTTCCTAGTTCATGTAGAGAAAAATTTGTCAAATTTTTGGATCTTTTGGAAGAGCCAACTTTTGGTTTCATTGGTTTTCTTTACTTTTTTCTATCTCTACTTTGTGTGAAAGGAAACTGTAGTGATACTGATGTAATACACCATATTAATAGAATGAAGGATAAAAATCATATGATCATTTCAACAAATGCAGAGAAAGCACTTGCAAAATTCAACATCTTTTTATGATAAGAAGAACTCTCAAAAAATTAGGTATAGAACGAATGTACCTAAACATGATAAGGCCCATATATGACAAGCCCACAGCTAATATCACACTCAATAGTGAAAGGCTGATAGTTTTTCCTCAAAGGTCAGGCACAAGACAAGGATGCCCACTCTCACCACCTGTGTTCCATATAGTATTGGAAGTTCTAGCCACACCAATTAGGCAAGAAAAAGAAAGAAAAGGCTTCCAAATTGGGAATAACACAGTAAAACTCTCTCTGTTTACAGATTACATAAACTTATATATAGAAAACTACAGTGGAGAAAAGGGAACCCTCTTGCACTGTTGGTGGGAATGTAAATTGATACAGCCACTATGGAGAACAGTATGGAGGTTCCTTAAAAAACTAAAAATAGGGCTTCCCTGGTGGCGCAGTGGTTGAGAGTCTGCCTGCCAATGCAGGGGACACGGGTTCGAGCCCTGGTCTGGGAGGATCCCACATGCCGCGGAGCGACTAGGCCCGTGAGCCACAATTACTGAGCCTGCGCGTCTGGAGCCTGTGCTCCGCAACAAGGGAGGCCGCGATAATGAGAGGCCCGTGCACCGCGATGAGGAGTGGCCCCCACTTGCCACAACTAGAGAAAGCCCTTGCACAGAAACGAAGACCCAACACAGCCATAGATGAATAAATAAATAAATAAAAATTAAAAAAAAAAAAAAAGAACTAAGGCAAGCCTGAGCGGAGCCCTGAGGCTGGAATGGCTCTTTAGATAAAAAAAAAAAAAAAAAAAAAAACTAAAAATAGAACTACCATATGACCCAGCAATCCCACTACTGGGCATATACCCTGAGAAAACCATAATTCAAAAAGAGACATGTACCACAATGTTCCATGCAGCACTATTTACTATAGCCAGGACATGGAAGCAACCTAAGCGTCCATTGACAGATGAACGGATAAAGAAGATGTGGCACATATATACAATGGAATATTACTCAGCCATAAAAAGAAACAAAATTGATTTATTTGTAGTGAGGTGGATGGACCTAGAGTCTGTCATACAGAGTGAAGTAAGTCAGAAAGAGAAAAACAAATACCATATGCTAACACTATATATGGAATCTAAAAAAAAAAAAAAGGTTCTGATGAACCTAGGGGCAGGAGAGGAATAAAGCTACAGACGTAGAGAATGGACTTGAGGACACGGGGCTTGGGGGAAGAGTAAGCTGGGACGAAGTGAGAGAGTAGCATTGACATATACACACTACCAAATATAAAATAGATAGCTAGTGGGAAGCAGCTGCATAGCACAGGGAGATCAGCTTGGTGTTTTGTGACCGCCTAGAGGGGTGGGATAAGGAGGGTGGAAGGGAGACGCAAGAGGGAGGGGATATGGGGATATATGTATACATATAGCCGATTCACTTTGTTATACAGCAGAAACTAACATAACATTGTAAAGCAATTATATGCCAATAAAGATGTTAAAAAAAGAAAGGAAAAAGAAAAAAACTGTAAAAACTACAACAAAAAGTGTTAGAACTATAAACAAATTCAGTAAATTTGCAGGTTACAAAATCAACATTCATTTCTGTACACCAAGATCAGTTGCATTTCAGACTTTCTGAGATATAAATTAAGAATATAACCCCTTTATAATAGCTTCAAAAATAATCAAATACTTAGAAATAAATTGAACCAATAAGACAAAATAGCTATACACTGAAAGCTATAAAATATTAATGAAAGAAATTGAAGAAGAAACAAGTAAATGCAAAGCTATCCCATATTTATGGATGGGAAGCATTAATATTGTTAAAATGTCCATACTACCCAAAATGATCTACAGATTCAATGAAATATCTATCAAAATTCCAGTGGTATTTTTCACAGAAATAGAATAAATAATCCTAAAATTCATATGAAACCACAAACAACCCTGAATAGCCAAAGCAATCTTGATAAAGAACTAAACTGAAAGCATCACACTTTCAGAATTCAAACTATATTACCAACTATAGTAATCAAAACATAATGTTATGACATAAAAACAAATACATTCACCAGTGTAAAAGAATAGAGACACCAGAAATAAATTCACACATTATGGTTAAATAATCTTTGACGAGGACACCAAGAAAAAACACAACGGGGAAAGGACAGTCTCTTTAATAAATGGTGTAAAAAAAACTGGATAATTACAAGCAAAAGAATGAAATTGGGCCTTTAGACCATACACAAAGATTTACTTCAAATGGATTAAAGCCTGAAATGTAAGACTTGAAACCGTAAAACCCCTAGAAGAAAATATAGGGGAAAAGCTCATTGATATTGGTCTGGGCTATGATTTTTTAGATCTGACACCAAAAGCACAGGCAACAGAAGCAAAAATAGACAGTGAGTCTACGTTAAACTAAAAGGCTTCTGCACAGCAAAGAGAATAATGAACAAAATGGAAAGGTAGCCTATGGAATTGAAGAAAATATTTTCAAACTATATATCTGATAAGGGATTAATATCCAAAATATATGAAGAACTCATACAACTCAAAAGCAAAAACAAAACAAAGAAAAAAACAAACAAAACCCCATTAAAAATGGGCAGAGAAACTGAATAGACATTTTTTTTCTACAAAGTTGTACCAGTGGCCAGCATCTCTGAGGATTAATAAATACAAAGCTGAGTGTCTGTACTTTATAAACACTTCTCCATTCTACCTAGAGCTCTGGCTCTATCCATCTTCCTCCTGCTAAGTAAGCTCCAGATGAGTCTATTTTATGCTGTTTTACATACTGATGCTTTTTGCTCAGTCTCTGCCTCATAGGGTCTCTTGCTGTCTGCCATAGACATCAGCCCACCTTTCGAAGGCCTCATTACTCCCACCACACCATGTCCATGTGCAGAAAGCAACCTTGCAGATAAAGTCCAAATGGAGATGGAGATCTCAAACAGGTCAATCCTAGGCTCTAAGCATTCAACTTTTCCCTGCCTCTCCTCCTCAATGTCCCTTGCTTTTTCTTTCCTGGTTAAGAGGAGTACAGAATCTTCCTGTAGGCAGCAGTCACACTCTGGGCTTCCAGGAAGAGGAAACTAAATGAAAGAAAGGAGAGGCAGTATCTGGGGACATTTTCACTTAAACTCCACTTTCGCTTCTGTAAGCCTCTTTCAATTGAAGTGACTATGCATGTATGTAAATGTTTGATATGTAAACATGTGATTATACACACACCCCTTATTTGGATCAGAGCTGAGATGCCAGCTGTGAATGAGATGCATTATTCTAAGGGCCTTATCTATATTTACTTTTTTCACCCTCCCAGATAAGGAAAATGAGACCCAGAATGGTTAAGTAACTTGCCCTAGGTAGAGACTAGTGTCAAGTTAGAGGAGACTTCCCAACAAAGCTTCCTTTACTGTCATTGAATAGATGAGGATATGTAACACAGGCTTAACCACATCCTTGGCTTCATGTGTAGCTTAAGGATCTATAGGAAATAACTTTATTGGGGTTTCTACTTGGAATTGGGATATAGCCATACCTACCTAATGGTTGGGGTAGCCAAGCCATTGGGAGGGAGAGAAGGACCCCATAATGATGAAGGAACCAGACACCCTGCGTTGGAGTCAGCAGCGATGCCTGAATGGCAATGGCAATGAGTCTACCCTTGAACACGCCTTCAGCCAGCAACCCCCACTCCTTTAAGCAAGCATGTGTAAACCCAGGGGGAAGAGTGGACACTACATTAAAGCGCTGTGCCACCAGAGCCTAAGCAACTCCCCTTCCAAAAGAGTTGAATACAAAAGGAAGTGCCTCCTTACCAACAGCTGATTCAGAGGTGAGTAGCTCCGGGTGGCAGCAAGATGGAGAGCAGGTACCCAAATCCTAACCGGAGTTGGAGCACAGCAAGGTAGCACCACCACACTGGGAGTGTCAGGAGAGGTGGTCAACCCAGGATGGTAGATGTGCAGAGGAGAGAGAGTGAGAGCTGACAGACTCAAGATGACCACAGAACAGAAATGCAGAAGAGGCCCTAGGAACCCAGCTTCTAAGCTGACATCCTCCAGAGCAGAGGGCGAGTTCTGATGATGTGTACCATGGCCCTGCCCTTTGGGGAACACCTAAGAGACACGAATGAGGAAAGCCTATGATCCTGCCATTTGCCAGATGGGGGCTGTTGAAGACCAAGGAGCCAACTGCTCAGATGATCATATCCAGGACCCCTAACTGGGATGTCCTCAGGTACATTTATGTTCTGGATGCACAAATATATACATGTATGTGTGTACATATAACATAATTTCTTTCCGTGTAAGATATATGCTTTAACGCCTTCCTTTCTTGAGTCTCAGTTTCCTCTTCTGTAAAGTCAGATCATACTTCGATTCCTTTCAGCCCTACTGTTTTGTCTGAGTAAGTGATTTGGGTATTTTGCTGAAAATCTTTCAACAAAGATCACTATTCTTCTATAATGGCCCTCATTTCTGTTTGTTAATTCCCATCCTGGTGGCCACCCCCCAGGTTCATATCCTTACCCCCTTATTCCTGGACTATCTGCTCGCCGGTCTCTCAATTTCACCCCTCCCTCAAGTGATTACTACCACATTCCTCTTTTCAACCCTACACTGTCAACGAATTGTTTGATTCTGAAATCTTCAGGGGTTCCCAATGCCAATGGGAAAAAGGTTCTCCACAGTATGACCTTAACCAACTTAGTTTTCTCACTCCAGTTACCACTCCATTTCTCTACCTCCCTCAACTGCAAAATATTCCTCAGAAGTTTTCTATATTAGCTGTTTTCACTTCCTTACTTGCCATTTTGTCTTTAATCCACTCCAATTTGGCTTTATCCCTGCTCCTCCTCTGAAATGACTTTCATGGATGACCTTCATGTCGCCAAACTCAAGAAAATAAGAAAGAGCTGCAAGCTAGAAAAAAATGAAGCATAATGGGTTTATGTAAGACAACAGGGTTTTTGAAAAGCATGAAGTCAGCATTGGTAGCATATACTATATAAAAGAGGGTAGATAAAATTGAGAAAGTATTGGATTTAGAAACTAGTGGGTCACTGATGATACCAGTAAATGGGTAAGGAAGAAGCTGAAGCAACAAATTCGATATATTTTTTAAGAGGTTCATAAAAGAAGGAAAAGAGAAAATTATTAGTGTATACCTGGTACTTTAAAACCCTCTTCTGTATGTTGTTCCATAAAGATTACTAATATTTATCAGAGGATACAGTCCACTTTGAAGTTATTATAGTAATTATGGGACATATATAATAATATGCTGTTCTTTACATAATATTCCTACAAGGAAAAGAGGATGTATAATATTTACTTAAGTTCATTCCAGTAGTTTTGTTGTGTTCAAGAATATTGAATCCAATATTTTCTGTCCGCTTGACTCCAACTGTGCCAACAGGTCAATTAGTATATTTGACAGGCCACCAGGGATAAGGTTTATAACCCTTCCCAAACACAGACTATTTAGTGTTTTAAATTAAGTGGGCTCTCTCCTTGGCCTCATTAGTATAATTAACTCAGATTTGAAGGCCTACCTTGTGTTCCAAACCTTTATCCAAATTATGCTGTTTATGGACAAGACTGAGGATTGCAAAAGCAAACAAAGTGCCCAAGGTCACACAGCAAATAAAGAAAGTTATCTGGATTCCAACTGGGGTATAACTAATTCCAAGACCTAATCCTTCCAGTGTTATACTACTGTCTACTTGCATTCCCTTGAGCAATGGAACAAGACCCCATTCGCAGGACACTCAGTGTAGAACGGGACACAAATACATAAAGAACACAATTGGATATCATATATGCAGTGATATACAAAGGGTACGTACAAAGAGCTGTAGAAACACAAAGGATACCTTGTAGTTTTGATTTGGATCTCTCCAATAATTAGCCATGTTGAGTGTTTTTTGGCTATCTGTACATCTTTTTTGGAGAAATGTCTATTTAGATCTTCTGCCCATTTTTTGACTTTTTTTATTGAGCTGCATGAACTGTTTGTGTATTTAGGAGATTAATCCCTTGTTGGTCACTTCATTTGCAAATATTTTCTCCCATTCTCTGGGTTGTCTTTTCATTTTATTTATGGTTTCCTATCACCTCACACCAGTCAGAATGACCATCATCAAAAGGTCTACAAACAATAAATGCTGGAGAGGGTGTGGAAAAAACGGAACCCTCCTGCACTGGGGGTGGGAATGTAAATTGGTACAACTGTTATGGAGAACAGTATGTAGGTTCCTTAAAAAACTAAAAATACAACTACCATATGATCCAGCAATCGCAGTCCTGGGCATGTATCTGGAGAAAACCATAATTCGAAAACATACATGCACACCAATGTTCACTGCAGCACTATTTACAATAGCCAAGACATGGAAGCAACCTAAATGTCCATCAACAGAGGAATGGATAAAGAAGATGTGATACATATATACAATGGAATAGTACTCAGCCATAAAAAAGAATGAAATAATGCCATCTGCAGCAACAGGGATGGACCTAGAGATTATCATACTGAGTGTAGTAAGACAGACAGAGAAAGACAAATATCATATGACATCACTTATATGTGAAATCTAAAAAAAAAATGATACAAATGAACTTACTTACAAAACAGAAACAGACTTACAGACTTCAAAAACAAACCTGTCGTTACCAAAGGGGAAAGGTTGGGTGAGGGATAAATTAAGAGTTTGGGATTAACATATATACACTACTATATATAAAATAGATAATCAACAAGGACCTACTGTATAGCACAGGGAACTCTACTCAATATTCTGTAATAACCTAAAAGAATGGATATATGTATATGTATAACTGAATCACTGTGCTGTACACCTGAAACTAACACAACATTGTAAATCAACTATACTCTAATATAAAATAAAAATTAAATTATAAAAAAAGAATCATCTGAAGGTCTTGTTAAAATACTGGTTCCTGGCCCCTTTCCCCAGAGATTCGGATTAGAAGATATGAGGTGGGGTCTAAAATTTGCACTTTTAACAAGTTTGCAAGAGATGCCGTTGATGCAGGTCCAAGTACCACCCTTTGAGAAGTACTGCTCTACTTCAGTGCTTCTCAAACTTTCCTATGGGAATGCCACTGAGAGCAGTGAAGGGGGAACTAGACCCCTGAGAGAAGTGGGGCATGGGATAAACGAACTCATTAAAAACTCAGAATTCCGTTGGGAAAAAAAAAGAAAAGAAACACAAAGGATAACACAGCTACCACTTTGGGAGTCCCTACCATTTGGCAGACAGGGTGCTAAACACTGTATATGTCCTTACAACAACTACGTGAAATACGAATTAAGCCCATTTCACAAGCTAGGAAACTGACTCATGGAGATGCCGAAAATTGTACAATTATTAAGTAACTAGATTTAGTCCCAGTGATCCTGAGAAGAGTCATGGTGTAGTAAGTAGAAGAAAGCAGGCTTTGTAATCACCCAGATTTAAGTCAAAATCTGCCTCTGATATGTTAATTTTGTTGCCTCCAGCAACCCTCTCACCCTGGAGAAGGACTGCCTAAAAACTCCCAATCCACGGACCAGTCTTCTGGCCCTGTGCATTACACATACCCTGCGGTCTCCATCCGGCCAAGCCTAAGACCCCACCCCTTCCGGAATCCCGCTGGACACTTCTTCCTCCAGACTCTTACTCTCTCCTCTTCAATTACATCACCACCGTGGGGACTCCGAAGCGAAGAGTCTCGTTCTTGCGCAAGGCGCCCATCATCGCATGGGCAAACATGATGCCCTGCCAGACAAGCCCTGCGAGGCCTCCCGAATCCCAGAGATTTAGAGTCCCTCCCAACAAGGACATCACAGACTCCTGGCCTTAAGGCGGCCTCTTTGTTCGTGGCCCTCTTCAGATACGCCTCCATCAGGCAAAAGCAATCAGTCCATCATCACGTACTCATATATCTGTCCTGAAATTGCAGCGTCCACAGTTCGGTTCCAGCATGTGGGCTTGCAATTGGGATTTAGAGGCTCATATTGAGTTCGCCCTCCCCAGCAAACTGACAGGGAAACTGGTAACTCTCATGTTCCAGGTCTTGACCAACCTCTTCTCAAAACACTCCCTAGCACATAGCTGCTAAATAAAATCAGCCAAGAAAAAAAGCTGGTTTGGAGCTAGTATATTAACAGCCTTTATGACTATTTGTGGGATGGGTAGTTTACCAGATTAAAAAAAAAAAAGTGCTATGAGAGTTTAGGTTGAATGGTAATTGGTGTAATGTCTTGGTATCAGTGAACCATTAATGCTAGTGCTTTTACTGCCAGATAGCCTATAATCCTCAGTCATTTATGAATGTCTAGTTTCCACTCCTTCAACAACCACCCAGCACACTTTTCTGTGGGTCATTAGAAGGCTAGAGGAACACAGAGATGAAAAGATGATCCCTGCCTTAAAGAGGCTGGCAATCTAATGGGCATGCAAATGAACATGTGCCTGGAGTACATCCGTAGCTTGGGAAACAGCCCCATGAGTGCCATTTGCCAGGGTGAGTCAGAGAAAACCTCACCTACCAAGGGCTGTTTGAGATGACGTAACAGTATAGAGTGCAGGTGACAGACTCACATTTCCCATGCTATCACTGAAATCTTTCCATCTGTTCCTGCCTCTCTATTGCCACCGAAACATTCCTGGCTTAATCCCTTATCATCTTTCCACCGATTACAGTCGCCCCTAAGTGGTCTCCAGAGAAGAAACTCCTGATCTCCCTCCTGCCTTTGCGCTGATCTAATAATAGCCATGTCAACAGAACTACAATGTCAAATATGGAGGAAAAAAGAAAAGAAAGAAACTTACGATTTTCAAGTCTATCTTTCACACTGCTGAAAGTTACGTAAAAGATATAAATGATGATGGGATTCTCCTGCTTTTGCCTTCAGTGTTCATTCTGATTTTCTTAGCAGGGAATATCAGGCTTTTTGTAATATGACTTTGACCCGACTTCCTGCCACTACCCCCTATTCACTCCATAACTCCATCCTGGAGGAGACACCATTCCTCGAGTATTCCATGAACTTCCGCAACTTCAAAATGCAGCTCCAAGGGAACCAGGATCATGAAGCCTCCCCTTCTCTGCAGGTGGTGTAAGTTAATCCTTCCTCAGAAACCTGGACTCATATATATCACAAGGCACATATCTCAGTCTGCTTATTTTTAATGTATAAAGTCGGTGACTTCACAATGCATTGATATAAGCAACATGAAAAGAGGAGACAGCCTTACTGTTTCAATCCCCAGCATCTAGAAAAGTCCCTAGGATATGGCAAGTGCTTAATAAATGTTCACTGAATGAATAATGATGTAGTTGATTTCATTAAGTCTTCTATGTCAGTGCCTTGATCAAGTGGGTGCTGTGAAGGAGCTTTGAGGCACACTTTGTTTGAAGGCAACTTCTTCCCTGTTTTGGAAAAAACACAGCTGGAATGAGCCAGGTAGGTGAGTTGAGGTTTTAAGGCCTCTGATTCCATACTGCCCATTAGAATAGCCTGAACTATACCAAGTGGGGCCTCTTTGACATCCTTGGAGTTGTACACTTGGGATAAGCACACTCTCTAGGGCACAAAAATGCACAGCCACTGCAAAAAGGCTTAATACACGTTGGGAAATGTTTCTGAAATTTTAGCACAGGATTGTTCAAAACAATCCTCTTCATAGCTGACTCCCTAGCTGCCTTTAATTTTACTTCTTTTGCTGCCCATGTGCCACATTCTACATTTCATCTGCCTGCTTCTTTATTTAGATGTGAAATGTAAGAACATCTGAAGGAAGGCTTTGGCTCCAATCAGATGCATGCCTCAACCCAGCAGGCAGAGAGATACTTGTATGCAAGTCAGATCATGTCATTCTTCTGCTCAAAACCCTCCGACAGCTCACCATTACCTTTAGAGAAAAGCCAAAGACTTGAAAATAGCCAGAAAGCCTATGACCTGTCCCTTCTTCCTCCCTTTACCTCTCACTTCATCTCTCCTGGTCCTCTCCCTCTGAATCACTTGGCTTCAGTACTACTTACCTCCTATGTTTCTCCAATCACACTCCCAATTCAGGACCTTTGCGCTGGCTGTTTCCTCTGCTTGGAATCCACTTAACCCAGATATGCACATGACCAATTTCCTTACTTACTTCAGATGTTTAGTCAAATGTCATCTTCCCTATTTAAAATTTTAACCTGCTGTCCTTCCCCCTGTAGATTCCCAAATTCTGTCATCTTTCTTTACTTTTTCCCCTATAACACTCATCAGTTTTTAACATACCATAGAATTTAGTTATTTACATGTTTATTATGTCTACATCTGGCTGCTAGAACACCAGGTCCCTGAGAGCAGGGATCTTCTTCTGTTGTTAACATTGTTGTATTCGAAATGGGAGACATTCGAAATGTTGCCTGGCTCATAGTAGTCACTCCATGAATAGCTGTCACATTAATTAATCCTTTGCCATCTCTTCTCTGCTGGAATTTGTCCGTAGTAGAAGCCCCCGATCTGCCTGACTGGTGACTTCCTAACATTTTATTCAGTCCAGGATCTCTAATGTTTTTGCTGCCAATAAAGCGTTTTGTGCCTTTCCTTAACCTCACGGTGATACAAAGAAAAAGTGATCAGCAATTGCTTTGCAAAATTCCCACAGTTGGGGACAGTATTTAAGTCAGCCTCATCCTGACCAGCCTCAGACGAAATGTTTCCATTCCTAGCATTTTTTTTCTTCATACAACTTATTTTCACACTGTAACCATTGTGCCTATCAGAAACATAATCCCTACTACCCAGGTGTACTTTTGTGCATCGCAATGTACCATAAAACTGATTTGAGCAAAGAGGCTGGAACCTGAATTTAAATCTGATATCCATTAGTGATGAGATCAAAGTGAACTTAAATGAGCCCATTCCCGGCAAAAATTCAACGAAAATCATGGTGAGTCAGGGTGTATAACCTTTGAATTCACCTGATTTTTATGTTACAGAGATTGGAATTAAGCGCAGGCTAATTCTCTTTTCTAGAGAAACAAAGTATAATTTGGCTCAGCACCAGGGATGCCCTCCAGTCATGGTATTACAGTTCCTTGTGCTAGGGATCACAGCTAAGCCTGCTCTCAGATGTTGGAGGCAGGCAGCAGAGTTTGCCCAGCAAACCTTCAGAGACTTCCTCTCCTTTGACTTGTCAAGTGCCAGGAACTGGTCTCCAAAAGAGAAGAACTGTTCTACGCTGGTACTCATTTTCCCAGTCCCCTCCCCTATGCCTCGTTGTCTACCTGATGCGGCAGCACTGGAGCTTTGGGGCAGATATAGCCATGAGTGATGGTGAGTAGTCTGGGAATGGCAGTGTGAAATGTAATTTAAGAAACCAGCTCCATTGGGGGGGGGGTGTACATTTTTCATAACAGGTAAAAGAATAAATAGTCACAGGACTTTGATTTCACTGGATATGGACTGGGATATGAAATGAAGCAAATGGGGCTTGGGATTTGGGAGTGGAGCCAGATGGGTTGGAGGTTGAGAGGTAAATGCTCATTTTCTACCCATTACAAGTTCCAGCAAGACACCCACCTACCCACACACAAACACACACACACAAAAGAGCACAGTGTCACAAGACCACAAGACATGTCAGTGAAATGAAATCCATTCCCTCCTTGAGGTCTGTGATCTGACACAGATCTGGGACAATCCCTAGAGATCTAATCTAGTCACTTAATGTTCAGGAAGATAATGAAATGGAGCCCAAGGAGGTTAAGGCTAATCCTGGGATCTCACACTGGACTCCCTGCACATCTGGTGCTTACAGACATCACTTATACGCAGATACGCTCTCCCTCACCCAGGCTTTGTACCCAGGGGACAAACACACTCCCTAACATTTATGTGTCCCTGACTTGTCTGTTTTTGTGGAGTCATAGAAAATATTGTACGTATGGCCACTGCCTTTCTCCTTGTTCACACACATCCATTCATTTGATAAACATTCTTAGCACATGTTCACCTAGCATTGTTACAAATGCCAGAAGCACTGTACCAGCTCTCAGAGGCTTGTTTCCTCACCTACATTCACAAATAGAGACATGCAGACTTTATCACCTTTGGGAAGAACATAATGTTTCCCACTCAACCCTTTAAACTGAGGGTGAACAGAAGGATTGTCTTCAACTGGTAGTCAGGGTAACTGAATTTCAGTCCAGAATCTTCCACTAACCAGCTGTGTGACCTTGGGCACGTCGCCTTCTGTGGCCTCATCTCTCTTTTTTGTAAAATGAGGATCTGTGTCAAAGATGGGTGATCTTAAGCTTCTTTCTCATTTTCACCTTCTCTAACTCTCTGACACTTTAATAAATGTAGGCCCTGTACCAGTTGTCAGAAAAGCTGAAGTTATTAGCTGGGGAAAATTGATGAAGAACCTGGAATTTTTTTTTTTTTTTAGTGGACTGTAGGAGATAGTATTCTCTGAGGCTGCATCAGAAACAGTGGCCTGAGCCCGTGGGATGGTATAGCTTGGCTATCTGTACAGGCCTCTCTCGTCTTCACATACTACAACTTCAGAGAAAGTTCATGGTAAAAGCAATTAATAGAGCATAGCAAAGGAAGAAGGGGAAACGGGTGACAACTGTGGTGGCTTCTTGTCCTTCTTTGATGGGGAAGGATGAGGGAGGCAGCAGGTAGGGGAGCGAAGGCTGCCCTTGAGGCCTTCACAGTGTTGTAAAATGCAAGGAACTGGTTAAGAGTAGACACCTTTACAAGGGTTTTGTCAAGATTTTTTCCCGTGTGTTTGAAAAGTGTCATACTCCAGTATAAGTAGTCTGCTCACTCAGGCCCCCTCCCATAAAAAATCACCAAATAAGCCTTACAGAACCTCACTGCTGAACCTTTGCTAGCGAAGTGCTGGAACTTCTGCAAGTTGGGCGTCTTCTCCTAGACAGTGTCCAACGTAGGGTTTGGAGTTTCTTATCTTGTTCTCCCAGTGCCTGAGGAAAACTTTGATTTGCCCAAAAGAGATTCCCCAGGTCAAGGGAAATGCTCTTTGCAAGGACATTGGCCCTCCAGTGCACACGAGTGAACACACCACTGGGGATACGATACAGACTGGTAACGTATACTGAGGGCAGGCCTCAGAGCTAACTCCCAGGGCTGCTGCCCCAGATGGCCTCTTCCCCCTCAGGCACCCACCGTGGGGGATTGGCTGGTGCGCTTGTGTGTGCGTGCGTGTGTCTATATGTGTGTCGGTATGCTTGCGGAGCAGCAGGTTCAAGGACCAGCAGGAAGATTTGATCATGACTTCCTAGAGGCATCTGATGCCAAGGAGCCCTGGTTTCTTGTGGTTAATACACCTTGGCAAGGGGAGGGGAGCCAAGAAGGAATAGGAGAAAGGTGAGCATGAAATGTGAAGGCAGAAGGATATAGATAAAGACAGAGAGTAGAGCCCAGCTCAGACAGAGGTGGTTGGCGCCTCCTAGAAGCACCAGATGTGGAAGACGTTCTCATCTGTAGTTTCGCTGTGGAATCCAGGGTATATGCGGCTCTCCTGGGCTGCAGGCATCAGCCACTCTTTGGAGAGGCAGCTCTACACAAGGAGGATGCAGTAGCTGAGGTAGCCAAGGCAATTCACCCAGTCTGGAGTCTCCTGGTCTCACAGGAGGTAAAGGGACAATGCAGAGAGAGAGAACAAGGCAGGACTGATGACTATGGGACCCCTCTGGAGAGTGCACCCTGCACCAGAGCTGGACTTTACCTAAGAGGTGGACCCCCAAATTCAGTGCTCTGTGGTCTTAGCACACCCTCCAGTGGTGATGGCAGTGACTCCAAAGCTTTCCCACACCAGGATGGTTTCTGTTGGGAACACCACAGACTACTTATGCCTCTCAACACTTTTGCCCTCAAATTCTAGTCTCCACTTTCCCAGTCTAGAGGAAATCGAAAATCCCATTTCAGAAACCTTTTGTCCACCTTCCTTCTATCATTTGGTGACGCTTCCAGCCGGTTAAATATTGTTTAAGGGTCAAAAGGCAGAAAACAAACCAGAGAAATATTTTAGAAACAATTACCGGAAGCAGTGATTTAGGATAGAATATCTATCATCTGTAAACAGACTGTTTTTCATCTACTGGTCAATAATAATAGCCACTCTTTTATCACCTATGTTTCCTTTCCTGAGTTCCTTACATACCTCACTTAGGTTAACTGATATAAAACAACCACAAAACTCCAATTCACAGACAAGGTGACTGAGACTTAAGTGGGTTATGTAATTTGTATAATATTTGTACACAGTTTGTAATCTGACAAACTGACAGAGCCAAGATTCCAATTCAGGTCTATCAGTTTGCATGCTTTCACACAGAACTTTGCTGTCTACAGAAGAGAAAAGATTATTTAGATAGATCTTTCCTCTTTTAAAAAAAAATTTTCCTTCTAAATCTTTATTTCAACAATCAATTATAATATAAAAAGCATTTATTATACAAAACAAGATTTGAGAAAAAATACAGAAACATAAGTTTAACTGTTACTAATTTAATAGACTGCTGAGCAATGCTGTTAAAATACTATCCTTGATGTGACATTTTGATAAGAATTTTTGTTGTTACTAACAATTCCTTCCTATTTAATAATAGCTAACATCTGTAGAGAGCTTTCTCTATGCATAATTATTGGCATCATTAGCTTGACATCAGTTAGCTCCCATCAACTCTATGATGTCTCTACCGTGATTATTATTCCCATTTTCCACAAGAGAAAACTGAGGCACCAAGTAGATCATCTTTCCAAGATAATACTTGTGTATTTAATTTATAGGATATAACATTCCTCACTATGATTCCTCACTGGTTCCCTGTGGCAGAACGAACTTCTGAGGATGGGTGTGCTGGTTTGCAGGAAATGGGGAAAAGCTAACTTGCTGTGTGCATGAGAGTAATGAGTTTGAAGTGGGATGGGGAGAAGGGAATGAGCTGGGAGGCAGAGCAAGAGAAGACCCAGAAAGAGAAAAGACAGGATCCATCAAGGCTGGGCCCTACAGAGGGAAATGGCTAAGTGAGAAGAGGATACGGTACCCATGACGGAATCTGTGGGAACCAGAAATTTAGTAAGTGTAATTTTTGTCATTTGTTTTATGGTATGCAGTGTAAACATTCTCTTCTTTATGAAATCTTCAGTAAATTTTACATTGATTACTAATACTTTGTGTCAGAAAGCTGAGTTTTCTTTAGGGTGGAGAACTCAAAGACATAACCAATCAAATATAAATTGAAATGCTCCCATGGATTCTCAAAGGCTTATTACTGTCTTAAATCGGTATATTCATTCCTTACCAGGAGCTTGGCAAGACCTTACAAGGAAAAAGAACTTGCACATCAGGTCAGCTCTGAAAGCACTGTCTTTGGTATTGTGGTGGAGAGAGGAGAGAGAAGAGGAGATCAGGCAGGATACTTAAATATCCTCTGCCCTTGAGGTTTACAGTCTTACCAAATCCTAATGCCACCCCTATAAGTGTCCTATAGCCATATGAGTGCTGAACTCTTTTATTAGTTATAGTAATTTTTAGTGAATGCCTTAAAATGCTCTATATACAAGATCATGTCATCTGCAAACAGAGAAGCTCTGAAAACCAGTACAAGTTACCCTTTTGTGAGGGACACATACATTTATAAAGGAAATCTCCATTTATAAGCGTCTCCCTTTTAGTACCAGGAAGAGAAGGATGATTCTAAATCACAACAAACTTCTACCAATCGAGAAGGCACCCACTTAAATCTGTGTAACAACCTTACCCTTTTACTGTGTTTTTCCCAGTAACCTCTCATAACTGCCCTCCCCCTCCAACATCCTTCTTCTGTCTTAAGATAGTATTTAAGGTGATGGTGGGGAAAGTTTTACTCACTTTTCCTGGGTATCTCCCATGTATACAAGAGGTATACATGTTATTAAACTTCTGTTTGTTTTTCTCTTGTTAATCTGTATTTTATTACGGAAGGATCTCAGCCAAGAATGTAGAAGGGTAAAGGGAAAATTATTTTTTCTCCCCTACAACTGATTCAATCACTCTGAAAAACAGTATGGAAATTATCAAATAAAGGTGATAATCCACCAATTCCTTTTTTGTACACATGCAGCAAGAAAAATATACAAGAATGTTCACAGCAACATTATTTTCACTAACCAAAACTGCCAAGCAACCCAAATGTCTAAGAGTAAAATACATAAATAAATTATGGTATAATTAGTGGAATACCATACAGCAATGAAAAAATCATGGGGTCAGCAACTATGGCCCATGGACCAAATCTAGTCTAATATCCATTTTTGTCAGTAAAGTTTTATTTGAACACAGCCATGCTCATTTGTTTTTGTCCATGGCTGCTTTTGTGATACAACACGAGATTTCAGTAGTTGTGAAAGAGTGTAGCTCACAAAGCCTAAAACACTTACTACCTGGCTCCTTACAGGAAAAGCTTGCTGACCCTGAATTTAGAGCTAAAATAGAGATGAATTTCACATACATAATACTGGGGGGAGAAAAAGGCAATCAACACAATGATAAGGCAACCTACTGAATGAAAGAAAATAAGTGCAAATCATATAACTCATAAAAGGTTAATATCTGAAATATATAAAGAACTCATACAACTCAGTAGCACCCCCCAAAAAAAATCTGCTTAAAAAAATGGGCAGAGGATCAGAACATTTTTCCAAAGAAGACATACAGATGACCAACAGGTAGATGAAAAGATGCTCAACATCACTAATCATCAGGAAAATGCAAATCAAAACCACAATGAGATATCACCTCATACTTGTTAGAATGGCTATTATCAAAAGGACAAGAAATGACAACTGATGGAGAGGATGTGGAAAAAGGGAGTCCTTGTGCACTGTTGGTGGGAATATAAATTGGTACAGCTACTGTGGAAAACACTATGGAGATTCCTGCAAAAAATGGAAAATAGAGTTACCATATGGCCCAGGAATTTCACCTCTGGGTATTTATCTGAAGGAAATGAAATCACTATCTTAGAGAGGTATCTGCACCCCATGTTCACCACAGCATTATTCACAGTAGCCAAGACATGGAAACAACCTAAGTGTCCATCGATGGGTAATGGATAAAGAAATTGTGATGTGTATATACAATGGAATATCATTCAGCCATAAAAAAAATGAAATCTTGCCATTTTTGACAACAGGGATGGACCTCCCCATTTTGACAACAGGATTATGCTAAGTGAGATAAGTCAGGCAAAGAAACACAAATACTGTTTGATTTCACTTACATGTGAAACCTGAAAAACAAAACAAATGAACAAACATAACAAAACAGAAACAGAGTCATACATACAGAGAACAAACAAGTAGTTGCCATAGGGAAGGGGGGAAGGAGGAGGAGAGAAATGGGTAAGAAAATTAAGAGGTACAAACTACCAGTTACAAA
This sequence comes from Balaenoptera ricei, assembly GCF_028023285.1. Taxonomy (NCBI): domain Eukaryota; kingdom Metazoa; phylum Chordata; class Mammalia; order Artiodactyla; family Balaenopteridae; genus Balaenoptera; species Balaenoptera ricei. The sequence continues at coordinate 156,616,370 of NC_082640.1, forward strand.
ATAAATGAGTTATGAGTATGAAACATACAGTGTGGGGAATAGAGTCAGTAATGATCTCACTTGTATTTGGAGTCTAAAAAAACACACAAACAAACAAAAAAAAACCAAGCTCATAGATACAGAGAACAGACTGGTGCTTGGTACTATAATTATTCTCATTTTCATTATCTGAATCCTAAAAAACATGGTCATGATATTTACAATGTTAAAAATTAAACAAGCACTATTTCTTTACAAACTACAACAGTCAAGCAAAGGTTTAAAAAAAAAGACTGTTAATGCTCAGGATTACAATGCACTTAATTGTACACTTAAATCATATTACTTGGAGTGATGCAAAAGCAGATAATCTATTACTGTGGATCCACAGTTGTTAGCGTTAGGAGTCAGGAGGAAAAAAGAGCAACAACCATAATGAAGGCAGATGAGCTATGTCATATCTATTTCACACTAGAAATTGAAAGCTATTGTTTTCAGCTTATTTGTTTAAGCCCACCTCATGGGTTCTGTACTTTCCTTTCAACTTTCCATACCCACGACTGAAAAGCAGGAATTTTTATGTCCTGGGACACTGGATTTTCAGTCCTAAAATCAGGACAGTTCCAGGCAAACTAAAATGGCTGGTCACTCTGAATCAATACTGTCTTTTTCCACCCTCCTCAAAACTTCTCAGCTGTACTTATCCTTGATCTTTCTTAACTGAATTTGTCCTCTCAGCCACAGTCTTGACCCCCAGCCCTTGACCTCAGCAATCTTTCCCTCGACTCCTCCTTAATCTCAACCTCTCAACCCCTGTAACAACTGTCAACCTCAATCAATCTTACCTTCTCAATTCCTCTCAAATTTAATCCACCTTATCCTCTCAACCTTATTTGAACTCAACCTCACCTAAACCCTGACTCTTGACTTCACCTGAGTCTGACTTCTCAACAGCAACCAACCTGGACATCTCAATCTCAGTATATCTTGTTCTCTGATCCTTCTCACCTCAACTTTATCCTCTCAGCCTCCTTCCATAGACCTTGACCAATCTCATCCTCTTAACTTCAATCAACCTCATTTCTCCCAACTTTGTTCTCTTTACTTCGACCCCCTCGTCTAGACCTCTTCTGTTACTGCAATCTCCCTCACTCTCTCTTGCTACGAAAATTTACCCAGTCCTCAAAAGCAAAGCCTCAAGTCATCTGATATTTATTCAGATTTTAATATTATATGTCACTATCAATTTGCTGCTAAAAATTTTTCTGGAACCCATTCATTTCTATCTTCATTGCAAATGTTTCATTTCAGATTCCATTATTGTTCATCTATACTACTGCCAAAGTGTCTTAACAGGTCTCTCCATCTCCACTTGAAACAATCTCTTCCCTTCTATCTTGCTCCCCCAATCTCCCCTCTATGTTAGCCACTCTATGTTATATAATACTAATCATTTCCATCATTTAGCTAACTCTTACTCATTCTTAACCTTAATTCAAAGGTTGATACCTCTATCAGACCTTCTCTGATATCCCTTTCCCAAGTCTTAAACCGTATGCCTCTCCTTGAAGTTCTAGAAATGTTTTACACAGAGTTCCAATATAGCATTTCACTGGGCATTGTTATATTGTATGTTTGGATACATTTTTATATTAGATGTCTCCCAGCCTTGATGATGCTATAAGCTTTATAAGAACCAGTTTCTTGAATCTTTATCTGTAGGATCTAACACATGATAAACACATGACAAATATTCAATTATTTTTCAAATATGTGCATGACATCCCTATTCCAAAAGCCAGGTTATTATAACTTTCATCTTAAAGGAAAAGGGAAAAAATTCCTTAATACAATAATTGGGATGCTAACAGAAACTTTAAAACTCATTTCATAATTGCTCTATTCCCTCATAGAAACTATGTATTCCTTTTAAATTTACTATTTATTCTAATACCTACTGTCTTTAAGACTAACTAGCATTGGTATTTCTCTTAAACCATAAAATTAACTGAAAAAAATTAATAGGCCTTTAATACTCTAATTTCCTACCAACATTACTGAGGTCTGCTAATGAAATACAGCTGACCCTTGAACAACACGAGTTTGAACTTCGAGGGTCCACTTATAAAAGGATTTTCCTCAGTAAATAACAGTTGCCCTGCCATATCTGCGAGTTCTGCATCCGTAGATTCAACCAACTGCAGATCGTGTAGTACTGTAGTATTTATTGAAAAAATTGCCAAGATATGGGAGCAACCTATGTGTCCATCAACAGATGAATGGCTAAAGAAGATGTGCGGTGTGTGTGTGTGTGTGTGTGTGTGTATATATATATATATATATATATATATATATATATATATATGTATATATATATGTATATATATGTATAATGTAATCTTACCTAGCTAAAAACAAAGAATGAAATTTTGCCATTTGCAGCAACATGGATGGACTTGGAGGGCATTATGCTAAGTGAAATAAATCAGACAGAGAAAGATAAATACTGTATGATATCACGTATATGTGGATTCTAAAAAATACAACGAACTAGTGAATACAACGAAAAAAGAAGCAGACTCACAAATATAGAAAACAAACTAGTGGTTACCAGTGGGGAGGGGGGAGAGGCAATTGGGGTGAGGGCGTGGGAAGTACAAACTGTTGGGTGTAAAACAGGCTCAAGGATATAATGTACGACATGGGGAATATGGCCAATATTTTGTAATTACTGTAAATGGAAAGTAACCTTTAAAAATTGTATAAAAATTTTTTAAAAAGAGCCCAAAGATCATATATCAATCTCTTTTTTTTAACAGCTGTTTGTATTATTTTTATTTTATTTATTTTATTTTTTGGCCTCGCCATGCAGCATGTGGGATCTTAGTTCCCCGACCAGGGATCGAACCCGTGCACCCTGCATTGGAAGCGCAGAGTCTTAACCACTGGACCGCCAGGGAAGTCCCCATATATCAGTCTTAAAAAGCAAGATAAAACTCAAGACAGCTTAGTTTACTGAGTATTCGTGTCTCATAAACCAGAACATACATGTACACATGTCAAACTCCAATGACAGTTCTTACTTTAATCTTCACAGCATCATAACGGATTTGTGAAAACTCACGAAGACCAAAAGAACCTCCAACAATCAGCAACTGAAACAAGACAGGGAAACAATTAAACAAAATAGAAGGGCAGAATTCAGTCTATCTATACATTACTTATCTGAACACCAACAGTGGCAGATTATACAAAATCCTATAGATTATTTTCCCTGGTGAGTTACCATTCATCTTTTCAGAGTAGACATAGTACACACTATCACTGGGAAACATTTTAGCACATGAGCAAATACCAAAATCATTACCCCCATCTGTACTTGACCTTATGATTTAAATATCACCATCAGAAGCATTATATTACTTGATTCTTACAAAAGACCTATGAGCTAAGGGAAAAAGAATACACTCAGTAGATGAGGAAATAAAAGCACAGCCAACTAAATGACTTGCCCATGATTGTAATGGGTAAATCCAGGAATAAAATCGTGGCCTTGCTTCTTCAAGACTAGAATTCTTTCAATTTTACGATTTTGCAAAATAGGACAATTAGAGAGCATTTTTCTCCATTTTCTAATCAAGTGATAAAACAATCTCATGAAATATGTTACCCTTCTCAGTATGTGGTACACCTTAAAAAAGCCCATGAATTGCCATTGCTGCTTTAGCATCTCCTCCGATAATCTAATGGGCTTTACTCTCATCCTAAAGCTGTAAAAGTCTAGCAATTTGGAAAAAAATTAAGTTTGATCCCTACCATCAATATATTAATATTACCAATTAAAGTAATACAAACAGATAAAAACACTGTAAAATATAAAATTCTATAATTTTGAAGTTGGAATACCGACAAAACCTTGAGGCTATGAATTTAAAAACCCAGTAAATCTGACCACATAAAAATTTGGTCTCTTACCTGCAAATAAATGAAATAAAAATGACATAAAATCAAAAGATAACAAACCAGGAAAAATATCTGTTATATATAACCAGATAATACTTCTAATGTCAATATGCAATCATTCTTTGTATAAGTAAAATAACTTTTTTGTCTCTTGGTGTCAATGAAAATGAGACACGCTGGGACCTGGGACCTGGGACCCTTTGCTGCAGTGCTTGCACCTGGACAAACTTCTCCTCCAGCAACAAAATACAAAGAAAGTACAAGGGACTAAAAATTACTGCAAGCATGCACAGTTGGGGCAGATTATGGACAATAAGATACAAAAAGACCAAAAACCCAACTGCCACTTCTGAAGAGCAGGGAGCAAAAACAGGGTGTCAGGAGCAAAAGCAGGGTACTGCGCATGCCCCTGCACTCAGCACCACCAAAGGGGTGGGCAGACCACCTAAGCCACCCCTTTAGCCCCACCCATGGACACATCCCTACGCTCACCCCATATAAGGAATCAGCTGGCCCCCACCGTCAGGGATCAAGCAAGGCAACCTGTTAACTGTTTTTGCTCCCCCCTGCTAATAAAGCCTTGCCTGAATTTCTTGTCTGGCCTCTTATCAATTTCTATTGATTAAGGAAGGCCAAGAACCCCGGGTGGTAACAAAAAGACACACCTGTGATTTTCCTAACTCCTCTCAGCCTCCCTTTATTCATTCTTCCTCACCTTCCCATCTCAAAATGTCTGAGTATCTCAAAAGGCTCAGTCTTCACACCTTTTCTACCTATTCACAACCAACAGAGTCCCTAGGCAATGCCATCCAGTTCCATGGATTTAAATAGCTTCTATAACCTAACAACTTCCAAATGCACATTTTCAATGGGAAACATCCCACTGAAGTGAAGACCTGCCCTCCTACTTGACATCTCCACTTGAAAGTTTAACAGGTATATATAAATTAACATGAAAAAAATTCTTGATTTTTTACCCCAACACTCTTTCTGCCCCAATCTGCTGCTACTCAATCTTTCACATCCCAATTAAGGTCAAATACTTTCATCCAATTACTCAAACCCAGCTTCTGTGGAGTCATCTTTAGCTCCTCTAATTCCTATCTCACATCTAACCCATCACTGAGTTCTGTCAAAATATTTCTTGAATCTGACAATTTATAACTATATCTTCTTCTAATATTCTAGTCCAAGCCACCATCATCTCTTTTCTGGACCACTGCCATCACAATACCCACATGTAACATAATAAAGAATTTGTCTGGTCTTGGTCCTGGGTTCTTGGGAGGGAGCTACTCACTTGGAATTTCCTGAGTGACAGGAGCATCTTTGTTATTAGGACCATAACTGAGATTATGCTAATGAGGTGACTCATTGTGGGTCCCTAGATAGTCACAGGATAGAGGCTGGTCATGCTGGGATGATCAACCATGTGACTAGAGGGTTGGGACCTTGAGCCATGTGATAGCCACCTGACCTCCTGACCTCCAAGGAGGAAAGGGGGGCAGGAGATTGAGTTCAGTCACACAGCCAATGATCCAATCAACCATAGATGATGAAAATCCCAATTATAAAATCCCAGTGAAAAACTCTGGATGAGCATCCTGGTTGGTGAACACATCAATGTGCTGGGATGGTGGCACACCCTGATTCCACAGGGAGAAAACAAGGAAACTCTGCCTTTGGGATCCTCCCCAGACCTTGCCCTAAGGGCCTCTTCTTTCAGCTGTTCCTAATTCATAACCATTATGATAAAACACTAATCCTAAGTATAGTGCTTTCCTGAGTTCTGAGTCATTCTACTGAATTACTGAACCTGAGGGGCTATTAGGAACCACTGAATTTGTAACCAGTTGATCAGAAGCACAGGTGGCCTCATATCGCAGAGCTTTCAGCTGGTGTCTGATAAGGGGAGTTTTATGGAGAACTGTGCACTTAATCTATGAAGTCTGCACTAATGCTACATAGTTAGTGTCAAAACTGCACTGTACTACCGACCACTCATTACCATGGTATCTACACTCCTAGCTAAATATCTTCATTTCTGCACTAGATCCCAATCGTCTTATATACTGAAGGGCAGTGATTCATCAAAAATCTTGCTCACCACACTGCATGATTCATCATAAAAAATGCTATTATTTCTCCCATCTTATTAACAAATTTCTCTAGACCTTACTTCCCCATCAGTTATTATCCCATTTCTTTGTTCTTACCTGCAGTAAAATTTCTCAAACAAGTTGTCTATGCTTGCTGCTCTTTCCACTTTCTCTTAGACCCATTCCAACCATCACTGACATCTATGTTACTAAATGCAATGTTTAACTCTCTGTTCTCATCTTATTTCATGAGCAAAATTTGACACCGTTGATCACATTTTCCTTCTCTTCCCTTAAACCTGGTTTTCCTTTTACCTCACTGAGAACCCTTCTTAGTCTCCTGTATTGGTCCCTCCTGTACACCCCAACCCTCTGGACTTGGAGTAGCCCCAGGGCACAGTGTTTGGTCTTCTCTACCTACATTAATTTCTACCCACAAGTTTAACGCAAGCATGGTGACTGTTGCTAAAGTAGAAGACCTAAAGAGAATATAAAGTTTCCTAACATACTATACAGAATGTCCAAGATAAAATAAAAATTCACTTGTCATAAGAAGAATCAAGAAACAGCAACTTGAATTAGGAAAGACTATCAAGTGACATTAACAAAGATTTTAAAGGAACCATCATAAAAGTGCCTCAAAGAGCAATAAACAAATGAAAATTTAGAAAAATCTCACCAAAGCCCCCCCAAAAACAAAAAAAAGTGATATCAATGAAATGGCAGAGTAAGAATCTCCAAAACCTTCTCCATTAACACAATGAGAACACTGGCAAAAGTTGTCAAATCTACTTTTACATAACTTTGGAAATTAAAAAAGGCCTGCAATAATGTTGGGAACATTTACGTAAGAAGAATGACTGAATCTCAGTTAAAGCAGAAAGCTTGGTGGCATTTTTAGTCAACCTATTCCCACGTCTGGAGCCCAGCTCCTTGGTAAACATGAAAACCAGTAGTCTAAAATCATGATATAAAGCAGTAACCACTGGAAGGGGCATAATGGTGTGGAGCTCCTTAAAGTCTTATTCCCTGAGAATTTTCATTATTTGACCAGTCTGGTGGTTCCCTGGAAGACCCACTCACAAGGCTGTCTTTAGTTTTCCTGACTTGGAGCTCAACTAGTGCAAACAGACTTCTCCCTGGAAGTGTTTGCTGAAAAAATTCAGAGTCCATTGTTTACATTATACTGCCTGAGGTGGTAGATAACAGGGCAAGGAATAGTCTAACCAAAAAACTCAAAAGGAAAATATGAGGCATAAGGTGACCACTGAGGACTCTGAAAAGCTCAAACATATTCCTGACACTCTGGAAGGACATGCACATGAGCAGAACTGTCCACATGCCCACAGCAGTGTGTAAGCTCAGGAGAGATCTGAGAAGGCCCTAAACACTCACCTATGGCTAACCTTGAGGCTCTGCGCAAGCAAGAAGTTAACAGCTTAAAGCAGAGTTTGTAACCTGCCTGAGTACTGAAGGCATGCTGAATCAAGCACACAGAGCCCCTTGACAAAGACTGGGAAACTTACTGGTTCCAGGTGTTTAAGAAAACCTCTGCCCAATAAAAAGAATAACAGCCCCATTTAAAAATGGGCAAAGGACTTGAATAGACATTTCCCCAAAGAAGATATACAGATAACCAATACTCCATTGTATGAACGAATATCCTGCACCATTAGTCATTATGGAAATGCAAATCAAAACCACAGTGAGATACCACTTCACACCCACTAGTAAGGGTTTAATTAAAAAAAAAAAAGTGGACAATGAAAACTGTTGGCAAGAATGGGAAAATCAGAAGCCTCGTATATTGCTGGTGGGAATGTAAAATGATGTAGTTTTTGGGAAATAGCTTGGCAGTTCCTCAAAATGTTAAACATGAAGTTACCATATGACCCAGCAATTCTACTACTAGGTATTTACTCAAGAGAAATGAAAACACATCCATACAAAAATCTGTACATGAATGTTCATAGCAGCATTATTCATAATAGCCAAGAAATGAAAACAACCTAAATGTTCAGCAATGAAAAATAAATATTCCAACTGGTGGAATATTATTTAGCCATTAAAAGGAATGAGGTTTTGATACACGTTACATGAATGAACCTTGAAAACATTATGCTAAGTGAACAAAGTCAGTCACAAAAGACCATAAGTTGTATTATTCTATTAAATCTATAGACAGAAGTAGATTAGTGGTTACCTAGGATGGGAGAAGGGTAAGGGAGAACAAGAAGTGGCTACTAGTGAGTATGGTGTTTCTCTTAGGGTGATGAAAATGTTCTAAAATTAGACTGTAGTGACAGTTGCGTAACACTCAACTGAACAGAAAACATTAAATGGGCTAATTTTTTAGAATGTAGAAACCAGTAGTCACTGGTCAGATTAGAAAGGTAAATTCTGGGGACTAAATGGGCAGTGTGGAAACTGAAACAACAAATATATTCTCTTTTTCAAGTGCTTTGTGAGACAGGGGAAAGAGAATATTATTAGCCTATACCTGGTACTCTAAGTCCTCTTCTGTATGTTGCTGAATAAAGATTCTTATGAAGCAACCATTAACATTTACCTAAGAGAGGAAATAATTTCAACTTGAAGTATAGTAGTATACTATAGTAATTATGGCATATTTGACTGATACATGATGAAGACGGTGTATCTTTTGAGCTCTTTCTAGCAGTGTTGGGTTTTAGAGTACTGAATTCAACATTTTCCTCTACAAAAGTAGTTATATGTCTAGGACCCATACTTTGAAACAGTACAGACCTAGGTTCCAGTATAGTACAGGTCCAATATAGACACAGTATAGAGAAATATACTTGGGAAGAAGTCTACTATGGTAGTTTCCATTCCATGAAATAAAACAAATGAGGGAAACCCTAGAAGGTACTTTAATACTAGTGGTTTTAAGAGCTTAGCTTTGATGATTTTGAAAGATAAGAAACAAAATCAAACTGTCTTCCAGTGGGACATGCAGGTGACCTCAAGGTAGTGACTACAATCACAGTATTTTTGAATGGATCTCTATTTTGTGGCAGGGGAAACTACAGGGAGGATAGTTTTTACACATTCTCTGTCAGCTACATTGTCTTAGAGTTTTCTTTAAACTTTTAGAAAGATAGATAAAAAGGAATTTCCAAAGATGAGCAAGAAATCCACATTCATCAAAGATGAGTAAAAAAACTCATTACTTTTCTAAGGTCACTTCTTTCCTTTAGTCCTGCTTAAACGCAAAAGCTGGTAACTTCACCTGTACCAAATCCATACCAAAGTAATAAACTATTTAAAAGAAAGTGGACTTTGTCCACATGCTTTATATTTAAATTGTTTCATTTACTATGACATCAAGGCTTGCTGAAGCAAAGTAACTTGCCAAGGTCAAACTGAAAAGAAAATGAGTGGTCTCGCTGGACTCCAACTCGGGTTGGTGTTAAAGTGTTAAGCCAACATCAATCTAAACTTCAAGACGAATGCAACTTTCTGGGAACTCCGCGTAGGAGTAGATGCAAAGAAATAGACACCAAAACTACTTTCAACGTGCTTTAAAAATATCAACTATAATTCAGCGACCATCTTTTGAGGGCTGCTACAGTGTGCTACATTCAACTCACAAGGATTTATTTAACTCATAACAACCCTGGAAGAATTAAGCCAGTTCACAAACTAATAAGCTGAAACCTGAAGATGCCCGAAATTATACAGTTAAATTAAGTAAATACAACTAGTTCCAATGATCCAGAGTATCGTCAAGCTGTAGCTGGGGGCGGGCGGGCGCGGAGCGGGGGTGGATGGAAGTTTAGTAATCATCCAGACTTGGGTTAAAATCTGGTTCTGACATCACTCTCAGAAGCACATCCAGGTAACTACCAAAGAGGTAAAAGGGGGACTCGAGATCCCACAACCAGCGCGGGGAGAGACTAGGAGACTAAGACGGCCTAAACGCCAGCCCCTTCCTAGCCCAGACTGCCGTTCCGGGTCGCACGCGTTACAGTTTCACCGCCCTCTCCTTCCAGCCAGAGTTGTGGTCCCACCCCTTCCGGAATCCCGCCCCCACTTTTTTCTCACTGCGTTCACCAACGTGGGAACTTAGTAGCGAAAGGTCTTATTTTTGCGCTTCACCGCGTGGGCGAACATGACTGAACTCTCTGACTCGCTTGGATGCCCAGCCAAACAGGCCAACGTAGCCTCCCGAATCTCAGTGGCTCTGGGTCCCTCCCGAGGAGTAAGGTCCTTGACTGACCTCCTTTCCTTGGCCTCCCAGTGCAGGGCCCTTCCAGATAGGTCTCCGCCAGGCAAAAGCAATCGATCCGTAGTAACATACTCACGCTTCCCCCCGGGAAATTCGAGGGTCAGCGGTTTGGTTCCGGCAAGCTGGTTTGCAATGGGACTAAGAGACTTAAGTCGTGTTTGTAGTAATCGTCAAAGGATATAGAAACCTGTAGCTCCTGTGTTCTGGATCTCTACTTAGAACACTCCCTGGCACATAAAATCAGCTCAATAAAATCAGGTTTGAAAAAGTTACTTTGAAGCCAGTACTCTAGCCTCTATAGTTATTTGTGGGATAGGGATGAGGCAGGAGATAGATGGGCTCCAGGCTAGGCATTTACAACTGGCCTCCTGTTCACACCTCCTGGGGTGAGAAGAAGATGAGCTCCAGGCCGGACATTCATTACCAGCCCCCTGTTTGCAATTCCTGAGGCAAAAGACAAACGGGCTGCGGACTACATATTTATGACCAGACTCCTGTCTATATTTCGAGATCTGCACTTAAATATAAGAAACAACAACAGGAATAGGGTAGATAACCGGACATTGGACACTTTTATGGCAGGGACAGAGAGGGGCTAAACCCTGTTAAAAGATCAAGAGGTCATACATTTCCCATCCTTGGGGCAAGGGAGACATTGCACATGCACAGAAAGGCTCCTTGGGGGTTAAAAAGGAGGGGGCACTACCCCACAATATGTGATGCTAAGGCCATCCCATAGGCCTCTGGGCTGTAATCCATCTTGGAAAAAAATTGCCCACTTATGTTGGGGAGGGTCCTAGGGCAGGTCAGGTGTGAAAAAAGAAATCAGATAATTGGCCAAAGGTAAACAAAGACCTGGAAGAACCTCCCTGTATAAATGACTTAACTGCCTCTTTACTGTGCTTCTCCTCATTAGGGAGGCTGCCCACACCCTTTCTCTCCAGGCCTGCATCTCTGCCTTGCTTCTATCTTAACTAAACAAACTTTCTCTGTGTGCACTCCCACTTGTTGTTGCGCTGTGTCTCTAATAATAAACTTGTACCTGTTTTTACCGTTTTTGTCTCCATGAGAAATGCATTTTTCACTGGGGGCAAGATCCAGGGGGCATGGTGGCCAGGATTCCTGGTTTTCATCCAGGCTACCCAGGTTCAGTTCCTGGGCAGGGAATTAAGATCTCGCTTCACACCACCCCTCACTGCTGCCTCTCTGAGATCAGGTAGTTCACCAGCTTAATAAAAATAGGGGGAAAAAGTGCTATGAGAGTTCAGGTTGAATGGTAATTGGTGTAATGTCTTGGTATCAGTGAACCTTTAATGCTAGTGCTTTTACTGCCAGATAGCCTGTAATCTTCAGTCATTTATGAATGTCTAGTTTCCACTCAGTCACCAACCATCCAGCACGCCTTTCTGTGGGTCATTAGAAACCTCGAGGAACACAGAGGTGAAAAGATGATCCCTGCCTTAAAGAGGCTGGCAATCTAATGGGCATGCAAATGAACCATGGGTAGCTTGGGAAACAGCCCCTGACGTGTGCCATTTGCTAGGGTGAGTCAGAGAAAGCTTCAACTGTCAAGTGTTTGAGATGACATAATAGTATAGAGTGCAGGTGACATAAGACTCACATTTCCCATGCTATCCCTGAAATCTTTCCATCTATCCCTGCCTCTTTATTGCCACTGAAATATTCCTGGTTTAATCCCTTATCATCTTTCCATCTATTAAATTTGCCCCTAAGTGCCTCTAGAAAAGAAATTCCTGATCTCCTTCCTGCCTTTAGGCTGATCTAGTTAACACTCATATCTAGGCCCACCGGGTCTAAAACAACAACACAAACAAACAAACAAACAAAACCTTAATTATAGGGACTTCCCCGGCAGACCAGTGGTTAAGACTCTGCACTTCCAATGCAGAGGGCGCCGGTTCAATCCCTGGTGGGGGGGAACTGAGATCCCACATGCCATGGGTACGGCCAAAAAGCTTAAAAAACAAAAACAAAACATTAATTATGAACTCAAGCCTATCTCCCACACTGCTGACAGTTATCTAAGAGACATAAATAATGATGAGATTCTCTATTTTTTTCTGCCTACAGTAGTCACTCTAATTTTCTTAGCAAGTAATTGAAGGGCGTTTGTAATATGACTTTGGCCTGCCTTTTCTGCCACTGTTCTTCATTCACTCCATGCTCCATCCTGGAGGAGATATTAACTCCCTGAGTAACGCATGAACTTCCACATCTTCCAGATGCCACTTTAGGGAAACCAGGTTCTTGAAGCCTCCCTTACTCCACAGGCAATGTAAATTATTTCCTCTTCAGAGCTCCACTAGTCTTTGACTAAAATATATCACAGAGCTCTATCACACTGTATTACTGGTTTTGGTGTACAAAGTCATTGTTGTCCAAACAGTATATAAGAAAGATGAAAAAAAGGAGAGTGGAAAGAATACTTCAGGGTTTGAATTTCAACTTTGGGGTTTTGTTTTGGGTTCTGGGGCTGAGCAAATGTATCAACCCCTTCCCACAAAGCATCACCTGAACTGAACCAGGAAGATTTTAAAGTGATCAGGTAAGGTTTATTAAAGTAAGACTGCTAATCCCTTCCCTTACCCCTATTTCTCCAATCTTCCCCTACCCCAATCTCTCCATAAAAGAGACACCTTGCAAACCTGGGGACTGGAGCAGTAAGAAAGGTGGGAAGACTTAGCCTAAGAGGTTAAGTCACACTACATAGTTGGTAGTGCTGGGAGAAAATTATTTAGATTCATGGGGAAGAGTCTGGAGCAGTTGTAGAATACAGGAGAATTTAGGATTGCGGAGATGGTCTTGTGAACAGGGTTGCTTTGGTTTATGAATAGAGTCTCCTTCAGTTCTGTGATTCCTTTGTATTTTATTTTGAATTGCTTGGCTTACACTTTTTGTTGTATGTTTGTTTGTTTAATTCACCTCTGTGCAGAGACAGAAACATATAGGGCCATAGGATTTATTAGAGAATGTATTGTGAAGTATGCAAAAATTTGTATATGGCATTGCCTCTCACCTTATTCACTTCTTTTGATACTTCAGAACTCATACAGCATCCAGGTTAGTCAAGTGTATTACCTCTCCAACTTTTCCTCATATCTTAAATGCCGAGGGCACTGTTCTAAAAGTCCAGACCTTTTCGTACCTTTTCACTACATAAAATGTCACCTTATGGATCTGACTCCAATAAAGGTTGGCACTCAGCTAATAGTTAATAAAGGATTAAATCATATACATGTATTCTAAGTAATGCCATAGCTAATAATCTGTTATTCTTTTCAGATAAAGCATATATTCAATTTAAGTAAATATAGGTCTTCAGTCTCCCATTTAGTCCATCATCCAAATAGGCACGTATTAAGAACCTTGAAATGATCTTGAAGAAGCAAATAAATAGTAAGAATTACAAGTATGCTGGAAGATTTTCATGAAACAAAATTTGGGGCAGTGAGGAATTTAAGAACCTAACAAATAATATATATTCTCACTTTAAGCATCACTACTGTATACCTTAGTATATCTATCTGTGAAATCAAAGTGATATTTGTCATCATTTTACAATTCTCACAAAAAACATAAAATAGCTCATCAGTATGGCTTCTGCTGCTTTCCCATAAATATGACTCAAATCCCATCTGTGTGTTTCTAGTGTTAATAAACAGAAAAATAGTTGACCCAGCCATCTTAACTGCCACACTTCCATGTGGCAGTTTATAAGAATTTACATCCAGAAAACAAGGCATCTCCACCGTCCATGCCAGTCCCTCAGCACTAGTATGTTCTTGATATCTAGCCAAGTTACATAATCCTTCAGTATCTGCTCTACCATCACTTAACTCATGCAAGTATATGGGAGTGTTGTTATCAAAATCACCAATTTGAGAGCTTTAATACTGAAGTTAGGTTTTAGAACTATGGCCAAATTTAATGGCTATGGTACAGAAAGACTACTTCATGAATCATCTGGTTTCATAATTGACATCTAGTATATAATTTAATTCACTAAAAATCTTAAAATTTTGGAAGAGCATGATTCCAGACTCATTTTACAGGTGCACAAACTGAGGCTCAGAAAGGATAAGAAGCTTGCACAATAATTCATACTTGTACTATTTGTGAACTAGTACAAATGCCCCAACTTGAACTAAACTTCCTATAACATTTGACAATACTGACTATCTCCTTCTTGAAATTCTCTCCTCCCATGGCTTCCATGAATGTTTGGCTCCCATGGATCCTCTCTCCAACTTTGAGACTTCTTTTTGTCTTCTTCAGCCTTACAAACCTTCAACTGGGGTCTTTAGCTCTCTTCCATTTTTTTTTATTTGTCCCAGTGCCTCTCAAACTGTAGTGTGCACAGGATCCCCTGGAGACTTTATCAAAACACAGATTGCTGTGTCCCATCCCCAAGGTTTCTGATTCAGTAGGTCTGGAATGGGACCTGAAAAACTGGATTTTCTAACAAGCTTCCAGATGCTGCTCGTGGTGGTGGTCGTCCAGGGACTACACTATGAGAACTATTGCTGTATCCTCTTTTGCTAGGTAAACTCAACTTTCACCTTGGCTTCAAATTTTATCACAGTGTGTGTGACTTCTGGTACATTTCTAGTAGCCTAAATGGTTTTCTAACAAACACCTCAAAGTCAACATTCCACAAAGATCTCCTTTTGGAGGGGGTAAGAAGTCTTTCCCTCCATTCTATCTAATTTCTATGGCTAGAACTAGAGAGTTGGCTACTCAGTTTCCAATTCAGTCCAATTTCAAACCACTTAAAATTAGCCCGTGACATTAGTCAATTAGGAAATTCACTGTTTTGCCTTTATTGCACATTTCTCCAATGACAGTGATCATTAACAATCCAGTTTTAGAATTATTCATGTACTTGTCTTATTACTTTTTATAAAGTATAGGCTATAGGATGAATGGGACTATGTCTAACACATTTCTGTCCTCCATGACTTTTTTCATAGTCCTAAACCATAATTCATACTTTTTGAAAAAACAAATGAAATGGCAACTGGAAAGGTGGCAAGAGTTTCCCATACCATACTATACAGTGAAGAATCCCCCATTAGTGATTCCTAAGCCAAACAAAAATCTGCTCCATAACACTTTGGAGAAAATCAAAGGTAACTCTTCTATACAAAAGTGCTAGAGATCTCTTCTGTACAGGTTAGTGAAAGCAAAAAAATTCAAAGTTAATTGCATTGTCTTGAAGTACACTTACTACCTTGATTAAAAACAAGTTTCATGAGGTAGAGAAAATCAGGAAAATTCTAACTTTCCAATTACCATGGGACTAAACCCCATTGAAAGCTTTCTGAATACTGTCAATTAAGCTAACCAGGGCTTCCTTTTTGAGCAGGTGAATGTGTGCTTTTATGATATAAGTCAACGGTGAAACAGGATTTTATCTATTGAAATTTATGTTTAAAAACCTTTGCAGGAAAACATATTTAGAAATGTAAAGACAAATCTTTGAATCCAGGACAAGTAAAGTGAGAGAGTGTCATGGACATACATACACTACCAAATGTAAAATAGATAGCTAGTGGGAAGCAGCCGCATAGCACAGGGAGATCAGCTCGGTGCTTTGTGACCACCTAGAGGGGTGGGATAGCGAGGGTGGGAGGGAGGGAGATGCAAGAGGGAAGAGATATGGGAACATATGTATATGTATAACTGATTCACTTTGTTATAAAGCAGAAACTAACACACCATTGTAAAGCAATTATACTCCAATAAAGATGTTTAAAAAAAAAAAGTGTATTTTAATCTGAAGATAAACTTTTTGGAAAGGAAACCATTAAAAAAAATGGCCTATCTGTATGTGTGTTTTAAGTGCTTGAGTGACATCTGTTGCTCTGGTTTAAAAAAAAAGTCAAATATCATTGTAGTATAAAGTTTCCTATACATCAAAACACAATGCACATCCAATAAAAATAGAACTTGACACCTCAAAAGTAAATCTGCTTACTAAAGTACCACTTCAAAATCATGTAAGGCTTTTTTTTAATTTAATTTTTTTCAGTTTTATTGAGATAAATTGACACGTAACATTATATAAGATTAATGTGAACAACATAACAACTGGATATACATATATATTGTGAAATGATTACCACAATAAATTTAGTTAACATTCATCACCTCATACAGTTACAATATTTTCTCCTTGTGTTGAGAACTTTTAAGATCTATAACACTATTAGTAATACTACTTTGCATAACCCCCCAAATCAAAAAGGGTATCAAACTAGAAATTACAAGTTATGTGGCAAGTAATAAAAAAGAAAAAATTTCATATGAAATCTATTATTTAAGATGACAGAAAATAAATATCCGACTTACAAAAAAAAAAAAAAAACCAAGAGAAAGTATAAAGAGAGAATTAGTCAAAAGAAAAGCTAAGATAAAAGAAATGGAAAACAAACAAACAAAACCAGAAGAATGGATCAATAAAACTGAAAGCTGGTTAGTACAAAGAATCAATTAATAGATTAAGGGAAAAAAATTAATGTTAGGGATGAGGCAGAAAATAAAAACGTGTAAAAGAAAACAAAAGTGATTACATGAGAATTTCAAGTTATAGTCTATTATAGTAAATAAATTGAACAGCTAGAGAAATTGATGTTTTGGTGATAAAACATAAATGATTATTTAAAAGTCGACATAACAATTACTATGGAAATTGGAAATTTACCATTAAGAAGAACTAGGCAGTTGGCTGTGACACAGGAGGAAACATTCACGTTAATTGAGCCAAACCATATCTTGCAAAAGTCTAGTGCAGGGGCTTCCCTGGTGGTGCAGTTGTTAAGAATCCTGCCAATGCAAGGGACACGACTTCGATCCCTGGTCCGGGAAGATCCCACATGCCGCAGAGCAACTAAGCCCGCGCGCCACAACTACTGAGCCTGCGCTCTAGAGCCCGTGAGCCACAACTACTAAGCCTGCGCCTAGAGCCTGTGCTCCACAACAAGAGAAGCCACCGCAATGACAAGCCTGCCACCACAACAAAAGAATAGTCCACGTCGCCGCAACTAAAGCAACGCACAGCAACGAAGACCCAATGCAGCCAAAAATTAATTAATTAATTAATTATTTAAAAGTCTAGTGCAAAATTTTATTCCTCCTCTATTAAGATCTTCTTGGGGACTATTATATAGGTACTTTTACTGGTTCCTTAAAGGAATTTACTATTTCATGGTTTCAAGAGCCTTTTCCCCAACACTGTATGATCACTGACCTGATATCAACTTCCTTTGCCAGTTGTTTGAAGGTTTCTGGAAGAATTTGAGTTCTTATGGCTTGTCCTTTATGTCCTCCCTAGGTGCAAAGCTCTTTACTGTCTACATATGTTGGGTATCCCTCAAACAAAAAAAGTATCACTTTTTGAGGAGCCCCAGAGTTGATGCCCAGGGAAAATTTAGAAACCCAAGAGGAAGGATTGGAGTCTAGAGTGATAATGAGAAAATAAGGCAAATTTGAAAAGAAGCGTAAATGAGTAAGTAGTTGGTATTAGAATGGACTGATGGATGGAGAAGCTAGATGTTAAAGGGCAGTTGGAAACTTCTAGGGGATTTCTAAGCAGGGGAGAGATGGGAATATAAGCCACCCCACCCCCCTCACTGTCCCCCAGAGCCAGGTGAACAAGGGGTGTCCCATGGGTGGCAGCTGCAAAAACCAGGCCACCAGACATAAAAAACTAAGTCACCAGCAGCATGTAAAACTCCCCTCCAGGAGACACGAGTGCACTGGAGTGTAGCAGAGGGAGAGCTTTAAGATAGTGCCTGCCCTCCAAGGTCTCTGAAAAGGATTATAGTCAGCCCTTAGATGCATATTTAGTTAGAGGCCTGCCCCTCAGGTCACAGTCATAATGATTAGCTAATAGGCTTCCTTCACAGAAAGATCAAGCTTTTGGGTTTGTTGCCTTTTGCTGTGTCCTGGGGGTGGTAGCTGTTTAAGAACTCTTTCTCTGTTGGCTACAGTCCTGTGGGACCCAAGAGGTTAAGCCCCACTGTCCTCCAGAGCCAGGCAATGTAGAGGTAGCTCCTGGCAGCAGCCACAAATATCTGGGTGCCAGACAGAGGGGTATGAGCTCCTTTCTAGGTGACATCAATTATTACAGTCCCATGGGACAGGAACACAAACTCCCCTGGCCTCCAGAGCCAGGCAGTTAAGATGCATGCCTTTGGCAGCAGCTGCAAAGATCTGGGCAGCAGACGCATGTTAAGAGCTCCCTTCCAGGAGATACTGGTGCTCTGGAGCATGGCAAAGGGAGAGTGCAAAGATGGCACCCGCCAGTCTCTGTCCCTGGAGAGTATTCCAGCAGGCTCCCAGATGTATGTGTTAAATTAGATGCCTGCCCCTCAGGCTGATGCTTTAATATAAGCAGGTGAGCCTCCTTCACTTTATTTATTTTTTATTTTTTTAAAGTTTTATCTATACAATTTTTATTTTATATTTTTTAATTACAATGTTTTCTTCCAAGGTTATTGAGATGTAATTGACATACAGCGCTGTATAAGTGTACAGCATAATGATGTAACTTACATCATGAAATGATTACCACAATAAGTTTAGTAAACATCCATCTCGTAAAGATACAGTATTAAACAATTAGGAAAAAATATATTTTCCTTGTGATTAGACCTCGGGATTTACTCTCTTAACGACTTTCATATATAACACACAGCAGTGTTAATTATATTTATCCTGTGGTACACTACATCCCTGTATTTATTTATCATAAAACTGGAAGTTTGTACCTTTTGACTACCTTCATCCCTCCCCGCAACCCTGCCTGCGGTAAGCACAAATCTGATCCCGTTTTCTGTGAGTTTGTTTCTTTGTTTGTCTGTTTGTTTTGAGGTATAATTGACCAACAATGCTATATTAGTTCCTGGTATATAGCACAGTGATTCCATATTTCTATATATTTCGAAATGATCACCATGATAAGTCTACTTACCATCTGTCACCATGCAAAGACATTACGTGATTATTGACTATATACTCCACAGAGTACATGTCATACCCATGACTCATTATTAATTCTGTAACTGGAAGTTTCTACCTCTCAATCTCTCCTCCCCTGCCTCCCCTCTGGCAACCATCTGTTCTTTGTATCTATGACTATGTTTCTATTTTGTTATGTTTGTTCATTTGTCTTGATTTTTATTTATTTTTACTTTTTTATAAATTTATTTATTGTATTTATTTTTATTTTTGGCTGCATTGGATCTTCGTTGCTGTGCGTGGGCTTTCTCTAGTTGCAGCGGGCAGGGGCTACTCTTCGTTGCAGTGCATGGGCTTCTCATTGCGATGGCTTCTCTTTGTTGCAGAGCATGGGCTCTAGGCATGCGGGCTTCAATAGCTGTGGCACGAGGGCTCAGTAGTTGTGGCTTGCAGGCTCTAGAGCGCAGGCTCAGTAGTTGTGGCACCCAGGCTTAGTTGCTCCACGGCATGTGGGATCTTCCCGGACCAGGGATCGAACCCATATCCCCTGCACTGACAGGCAGATCCTTAACCACTGCACCACTAAGGAAGCCCTATCTTGATTTTTAGATTTCACATACAAGTGAAATCATATAGTGTTTGTCTTTCTTTGGCTGACTTGTTTCACTAAGCATAATACCCTTTAAGCCCATTCATGTTTGCCACAGATGACAAGATTTCATTCTTTTTTATGGCTTAGTAAAATTTTACTTTATAGATGTATTGTGTGTATATATATATAATACATACCACATATATATATAAATACATACATATAAAAATACATATATATATATATCACATCTTCTTTATCTATTCAACTATGGATAGACTCTTAGGTTGCCCCCTTATCTTGGCTATTGTAAATAATGCTGCAATGAATATTGGGGTACCTATCTTTTCAAATTAGTATTTTCATTTTCTCTGGATAAGTAACCAGGAGGGGAACTGCTGGATTGTACAGTAGTTCTATTTTTCATTTTTTGAGGAACCTCCATACTCTTTTCCATAGTGGCTGCACCAATTTACATTCCCACCAACAGTGCACGAGGGTTCCCTTTTCTCCACATCTTGTCAACACCTGTTATTTGTTGTCTTTTTGATGATAGCCATTCTGACAAGTGTGGAATATCCCTAATGATTAGTGATGTTGTACACCTGAAACTAACAGAATGTTATATGTCAATTATACATCAATACAAATTATTTAAAATGCACTGGTGCAAGGGGCAACATCATCTTTAAGGAGTTCAGTTGAGTCTCTCATCTGTAGAACAGTTTGATGATACATGGTCACAGACCAGTGTTTGTTAAGAGCTCTGAGGATAATGAGTTCTCCCAAGTAACAGAGGTCAGGGGCTGCACTTAAGAGCCTGAAACTAGGGGACCAGAATTAGCATCAAAATTGCCAATATTGGAGGGGCAGCTGAAGTGATTTACCTTTTACCTAAGGACTTTTGAGGTGCTAACAGACAATGTCATTCTAAGACAAACAAATGAGTAGCCAAAGAGAGTGCTGCTTAACATCTATAATCAGAAGAAGGCAAAGTTGGAGGAGCAGGAGACTGAGAATGGTTGCACCAAAAAAAAAAAAAAAAAAATAGTGATGCCTGCTCAGTTCATGTGGCAAAGCTAATTTTCAAATACAGAATCTGTTGACTAAAGAGATCGCTGGGTTCCTAGGAGGAAGGACATATCAACATCATGACAAATATATAATGTAGTGATTCTCCCAGTCCTTTCCCCAAGAAACCTACAACCATTTCCTTGGTAGACAATATGATAGGGATAGAGAAACAACTAGAATTGAGAAGAAACAACTAGAATTGTGTTCACCGTGGGAAGGTAGATACAAGCGTCAACATTAAAGACTAAAAGAAGCAGTAGTGGTTGTATGTTTCACATCTCCATTGAAATCACCAATCCATCCTTTACAGGAAACTTATCGATCCAAATGAGTGATTATAGACAACCAACTCTCCCAAGTATAATGTCTTATTGTGGCTGCTATGTCAGATATACTATCATTGCTGGAGGATATTAAAATGGCCTTAGGTGCATAACATGCAGCCATTGATTTGGTAAACTAGTTAATTTCTGTTTGCATCAGAAAAGAGCATCAAAAGAAGGTAGCATTCATGTGGCATGGATAACCATATTTGTATATTTGCCTCCAGGGCCATGTCCACCTTCCTACATCTGGCATAATATTATCTGAACAGATTTAGACTCTCAGAACATACAGAAGACATCATACTGATTCATTATATCAACAGCATCATGCTGATGAGACCAGGCGAACTTGAGTTGGTTAGTTCATTAGAGGTCTTATAAGGAGATATACATTCCAAGGTTAGGAGATACACCTTACAAAGATTCAGGGACAATTCACATTATCGGAGTATTTAGGGTTACAGTGGTATAGGTAATATTCAGACATACCCCGAGAGTAAAGGCAAATTGCTTCATGGTGCCTTCCCTACCACAAGGAAGGTGATGGCTGATATATATGCTTCTTTGCATTTCTGAAGCAAACATTTCACACCTATGAATACGATGCTGGATGATAATGAAGGTGACCATCTTTGAGTGGGAACACAAGGCAAGAAAGGGCCTTGCTTTCTTGCTAGCCTGTGTAAGCAGAAGCCATAATTTGGGCCATAAAGTCTGGCACAGCTGATGTCTTTGACCCTGTGGGAAACTGGTGGTAGGGGTAAAGAAGTGGTGTGGAATCTGTGGCAGGCCCCAAAGGAGAATCACAACGTAGGCCATAGGGTTTTGAAACAAAGCCATGCCATCAGACTATGGAGAGACAGCTCTCGGTGCATTGGGGGAACCTGAGCAAAATGAGCTTTTTGTCCATGTGGCCACATATGAGCACGTGTCCTGAATCATCGAGTATCAGCTAGGTTTCTTTGAGTCTGCCAATCCATAAAATCATATGGATCTGGCAGCAATTCACAGAAAACTCAAAATAGAACATCCAGTACCAAGCTCATACAAGAGGAGAAGATATGTGTACATTGTATGAGCAGGGGTCATCATATCACTCACCATGGTTTCACCAGTCACTTCACTCAGCTTCTGTATATGCCCACATGGGGGCTTTGTTCAGTCAGCTAAATGAGGAATAAAATGCCTGACTTTGGTGTATGGATGGGTAGGCTTGGTATGTGGGTTCAAACCAAACATGGAAGATGACTGCATAGCATTCCTCTTCAGGGATGACTCTAAAAAGAGAGAAATAACAAAAAATCATATTCTTGGGCAGTTTTATGGCTAGTACCTTTGTCGTCTACCTTATGTGGAAGGTCTCCAAGTAGACTACTTCAGGTGGCTAAGAGCCTTGTGAGCTGGTCAGGGCCTGAAATAAAAAGGACTAGAGTGTCAGAGAAAAGGTGTTCTAGGGTAGAGCTATGTGGCTGCTCATATAGCTGCAATCAGGAAGTGTGAAGGTTTTCTTTTTTAAGTATAGTTGATTTACAATACTGTATTAGTTTCAGTTGTATAGCAAAATGATTCAGATATATATCACTATATATCTCTATACGTATCTATCTATCTATCTCTATATGGTGCAGATTATTTTCCATTATAGGTTCTTAGAAGATATTGAACAGAGTTCCCTGTACTATACAGTAAATCCCTTTTGCTTATCTATTTTGTGTACAGTAGTTTGTATCTGTTAATCCCATACTCCTAATTTATCCCTCCACTCCCTCCCTTCCCCCTTTGGTAACCATACGTTTGTTTTCTATGTCTGTTAGTCTGTTTCTGTTTGCCATATAGATTCATTTGTATTATTTTTTAGACTCCACATGTTAGTGATATCATATAATATTTGTCTTTTTCTGCCTGACTTACTTCACTTAGTATAATATTATCTAGGTCCATCCATGTTGCGGCAAATGGCAATATTTCACTTTTTATGGCTGAGTACTATTCCAGTGTATACACATACCACAGTTTGTTTTTTTTTTAAATCTTTTGGCCATGCCACACAACATGTGGGATCTTAGTTCCCCTAACAGGGGTCAAACCCGTGACCCCTGCGCTGGCAGAGCAGAGTCTTAACCCCTGGACCACCAGGGAAGTCCCATGTACCATATCGTCTTAAACCAATCGTCTGTAGATGGGCATGTGGGTTGTTTCCATGTCTTGGCTATTGTAAATAGTGCTGCTATGAACATTGGGGTGCGTGTATATTTTTGAATTAGTGTTTTCATTTTTTCCGGATATATACCCAGGAGTGGAATTGCTGAATCTTATGGTAGTTCTATTTTTAGCTTTTTAAGGAACCTCCATACTGTTTTCCATGGTGACTGCACCAATTTACATGCCCACCAACAGTGTAAAAGGGTTCCCTTTCCCCCACATCCTCTCCAGCATTTATCATTTGCAGACTTTTTTTTTTTTTTTTTTTTTTGCAGACTTTTTAATGATGGCCATTCTGACAGTTGTGAGATGATACCTCATTGTGGTTTTGATTTGCATTTCTCTAATAATTAGCGATGTTGAGCATCTTTTCATGTGCCTGTTGGCCATCTGTATGTCTTCTTTGGAGAAATGTCCATGTAGGTCTTCTGCCCTTTTTTTTTTTTTTTTTTTTTTTATGATTGTATTTGGAGACAAGGTCTTTTTTTTTTTTTTTAATTATTTATTTATTTATTTATTTATTTATTTTTGGCTGTGTTGGGTCTTCGTTTCTGTGCGAGGGCTTTGTCCAGTTGCGGCAAGCGGGGGCCTCTCATTATTGCGGCCTCTCTTGTTGCGGAGCACAGGCTCCAGACGCGCAGGCTCAGTAGCCGTGGCTCACGGGCCCAGCTGCTCTGCGGCATGTGGGATCTTCCAAGACCAGGGCTCGAACACGTGTGCCCTGCATTGGCAGGCAGATTCTCAACCACTGCGCCACCAGGGAAGCCCCCCTTCTGCCCATTTTTGATTGGATTTTTGTAGCACAGCTTCATGCCTATCAAGAAGCTTCCATCCTGGAAAAGGCCCTGAGCAACCAGGCAGACAAAATGACTCAGCCAATCAACATTAGACAATCTTTACCATTGACCACCACAGAACTGGCACAATGGGCACATGAACAGAGTGGCTATGGTGGCAGAGGTAGTGGCTACAGTGAGCTCAATAGCATGAACTCCCACTTGCCAAGAAAGTCAGTCCAGGTACTACCGTCTCTAAATGTCCAACTTGCCAACAACAAAGATCATTGCTGAAGTCCTGAGAAGTCACTATTTCTCAAGAAGACCTAGCAGCTAACTGGTGGGAAGTCAACTACCGTGGGCCCCTTCCAATCTGCAAGGACCAGCGTTTGGCCCTCGCAAGAATAGATAGCAATTCTAGATGTGAAGTAGCCTTTTGTGCCTGCAGAGCCACAGCCAGCACGAGTATTGGGGGCTTGCTTATGAAATGTGTGATCTTTAACCATGGAATCCCACGTGGCTTAGGATGTGAACAGAGACCTCAGCCTTCAGTGAATGAGGTAAAGGAATGGGCCCATCCCAATGGAATCCATTGTTTGCATCACATCAAATATTCACTGGCAACCACCCGCACACTGCACTGCAATGACCTACTGAAGGCACAGCGGAAACATCAGCTCAGACACAATATCCTGGAAGGATAGAGTGCCATCCTTCAGGCTACAGTGTGTATGTTCAATCAAAGACTGCTACATGGTACTGTATATCCATTATGAGGAATATATGGGATCGGGAAGCAAGGAGTAGAAGTTGGGTGGCCCTACTTACCATGACTCTTAATGATCCACTGGTGGTTTTTCTGCTTGCCCTCCCAGCAACTGTGTGTGCTCCAGGGCTCTAGGTAGGTCTTGGTCCACAAAGAATGCACCTTTGCCAGGGACACAGCATGAATGGCATGGAACTACAAGGTACAGCGGCCATCAAGGCCCCTCAGTCATCATATGTCCAAGGACTAGCTTGTGAGAGCAGGAGTCACCATTACGGATGGAGTCATTGACCCGGAGTAGCAGGGGAGTTAAGGCTGCTATTCCTCAGTAGAGGCTTGGAGGATTACCTGTGGAACCCAGGTGATACTCTTGCCAGACTGCTGGAACTCCCTTGCTTGGGCAATGGTAACTGGAATGGATTTGTGCAACAATCTTGGCCTGAGAGGTCTCAGATTCCTCGAGGATAAAGATGCAAAATTTTTAAACAAACAATAAAGAGAGTCCCCTGTTTTCCCCGTATGTTCTATTCTGCCCCACCTACTTTCTCCTTTCTTATACTCATACCCCATGAGTATCTAAAACTACCACAAGGATTGCAGAAACAGTTCTCAGCAATGGTGTTCTGTTGGTTATCGGGACTCCTCCGAGGGGCAGGATAACAGGAAAGTGCCTCATGCACTCGTTTTGGTTAAAGGTGAAACTGCTGCTAAAGTTAAAATGTAGGACAGTTCCTCCAATTCTTCCTCTTACAGAAACCCTGAGCCTGCTTCAGTTGTGAAGCCACCTGGTCTGCTGTTGTTCTCTGTTATGCCTCTACTCAGTGAAGGCTTTACCCTCTATTGGAGTCACAGAAATCTTTAAAAAAAAATAAGTTGGTACCATTGCTTGGGAGAGGGCGGAAAATTTTCCAGCACTGCCTGGTGGGGTCAAAAACAGAACCGATCAAAGAACCCTAATTTTCTTTGGTGTGGAGGTAAGTCCTCCTCCTCTTCTCATTTTTTTTTTTTTGTTTTGTTTTTGGTTTGTTTGTTTGTTTCTTCACAGTTGGAGTTGCAGGGCCATGAATCTCTTGAAGGTCAAATTTTGTCAGACTGAGGTCAGTAATTTTCTTCTGCTTTCTGGAGAACTTTGGACAAGCAGAGAATTAGGCATTTTTCCTGAGATAGGTCATGTCCCTCCTTCTACCTCAGACTTCTTTTACCAGGGCAAACTCCTCTTTTACCCAAACTGCTGGTCAGATTTGCTCTAGAAGTATGGTCTGCCAGAAAGATCCTTACTCTATTAGTTTCTTCTCGAAGTTGCATGGTTTCATTGAATACGATCTCAAACTGTAGTGGCCCTTTGGTTTCTTGGGCATGTCAGACTTGTGAGTGTGGCACCTTAGAAGAAAGGGCATTAGAATAGCCATCACACCATGGGCAGTCTACCTCAGTTTGAGGTAGGAGATAGATGGGCCCCTGGGCTGCACAGGTGGTGTTTGTCAAGTGGAGTAAAAGTGAAGCTTTGTTCTCCCCAAGACACTCCAAGGACAAAGCTAGTGGCAGAAGCTGAGCTCTGCTGAAGTAAAGAGATAAGATGACCACTCCTGAGGTCAAGGAAAACTTCCCTGTCTGCACATGAGCAGGAAGGCTTCTTGGGGTCAAAAAGAGGGGGCGCCACCCCCTAATAATCTGTGGAGATAGCCCCACGGGCCTCTGTGGTGGGATCCATCTTAGCAAAATGTTGCACGTGCATGTTGGGGAGGGTCCTAGGGCAGGTCAGGTGTGAAAAAAGCAACAAGATGATTGACCAAAGGTAAACAAAGACCCAGAAGAACCATCCTATATAAGTGATTTAAATCACCTCTTTCCTGTGCTCCTCATCATTAGATTAGAGAGGACACCCTTTCTCTCCTTTCTCTCTGGGTGTGTATTTCTGCCTTGCTTCAGTATTAAATAAACAAACTGTTTCTCCAGGTGCTCTCCCACTTATTGAGCTGTGTCTCTAATAATAAACTTTGTACCTGTATTTGCAGTTTTTGCTTCCTTGAAACATTCTTGCTTTCAAATGGGGGCAAGAGCCATGGGGACTTTGCTTCTAGCCTCTAGCCCCTGGTGGTCTAGTGGTTAGGATTCCTGGTTTTTCACCCAGGCTACCCAAGTTCAATTCCTGGGCAGGGAACTAAGATCCCTCTTCCAGACAGCTCACTGCTGTCTCTCTGAGATCAAGTCGGTACAAAGAAGCCAAGAAAAGAAAGATTTTGAACAGATTCTAATATTCTGTGACCCGTAGTATACAACTTTCACGTTGCTTCTTCCTGTCCCAGAGACCTTGTCTTTCTATGTCTACTTATGTTTGTGGGTCTCACAAGCCCACTCCTTTCTCACCTTCCTCCTATCCTCACCCCTGTTTTCCTTTCTGCCCCCTTGATTCTCTTCTTCACCTTCTGGTGCTCCCACTTACCTTTGTTCTGAAACTTCACCCTTTCTTGATATGCCATAGCCCTAGCAATAGGGAAAAAAAATCTTCTAAGTCTACCCCTGACCGTGTCTTCCCTTACTTGACTGGGAATAATCCAACCACGTTAACTTGGCTGTAATGATTCAGTCTCACATATCTGGCACCAATTAGAAACTGCTTTTAAGGAATACCCATGTTGGACCTTAACACGAGACAGCCACCTTTTAAAAGTATGGCCTATACCTGAAATATCAAATGTTGTTTAGAAACATAAAATAGACTGAAGATCACACTCATCCTCAGGGTAAAACACTTAGGTCAAGATTTTGGAGATAGCCTGGTAACCAAAGAGAAAACATACACCATTGAGTGTATGGTACTACAAATTAAACACCTTGAGGGAAACAAAAGGTCCTTCACCAGTGCAAAAAGACCAATAAGGATATGAGTAGATATCAGAAAAATAGAAATAGAGAAAAAAAGCTACAGGGGCCACAGTTTTCACCTTTTGGCAAATGGACTGCTAATTTGAAACAAAATCACCCCGCCCACACACCCCGACCCACAGGAAGAAAGATACTTTGTTTTCATCAGGTGCCTTTGGATCAAGGAGAAGTAACCATGTTAGTAAATGGTCATCCAACTTCGATTTTAATAGATATTGTTGCAAAGAGCAAATGCAGTAACATATGTTTGACAAGGGTATAGTAAACTGGGTCTCAGACCTGTCAAGGATGAAGATCCAGATTACTCTACTGGATAAACTCTGTGGACAAGAAATGCTGCCAAAGAGAACTCTATAAAAGTTGGACAAATTAAAATGTCACAGGGTGGCAAGACCATTGATTCTCTACTGCTGCATCCTTCCTCTTCCCTTAGGTAGCTACCCTCATCTGGACTCCATATTTAGAAAGGGATTTGATCCAAGGTCTGAGACATTTTAATAGCATGAATATAACACATCTTACTTATGAGACCCTCTTCTAATACTCTCTGATGAAACGATTGCTTCCTGTTTCCTTTTATGTAAGTTTTTGTTCCTGTA
Source organism: Balaenoptera ricei (assembly GCF_028023285.1). NCBI lineage: Eukaryota > Metazoa > Chordata > Mammalia > Artiodactyla > Balaenopteridae > Balaenoptera > Balaenoptera ricei. Next base: position 156,644,863 of record NC_082640.1, read on the forward strand.
CATATTATACATCAGGCACGCAGTTCCATCCTGTACTTTATAGACAGGCTGTGCTTAGGCAATTCCTAGGATTTTAAATGTGAGATGATATGACATTAATAACTAGGGCCCATAAGAAGTGATAAATCAGTGATCAATGGCTCCTTGTGTGATGGTTTTACAATAAAAGATATCAAATGCCAAAGTCCTTATACTTGGAATACTTCTGTTTTAGCACTACCCAAGATAATAATGAGAATAATGAGAATGAAAGAGTCAGCATTTATTAAGTGCCTAACATATTCCAGGCCCTTCTTAGGGCCTTTCTTTGGACCATCACAAAACCCCAGAAAAGTACATTTCATCTCTCAGTGTAACATGTCAGATATAACCTTGATCCTCTGAAAGCCTATGACCTTGGGCAAGATCACGTACTTAGCAGGTTGTTGAACTACTGTTGATATGCATGCACTTATGACACAAAATTTTTGATCTTCCTACTGTATCTGTCAAGGTGTCTTTTATGCTATCTTTTATGTTAGACTTATTTAACACTAGCAAAAACATGAACCAATTACACAAATCTAGTACATAATCAACTAAAGGAAAGTCTAATAAAGTATTAAACAAGTGCATACCAGTTCAAACAAGGAGTGCTACAGGCATATCTGTGAAACTTTAGTATGCACAACATAAATAAGTATAGGTCCTCTTGTTGGTGAATCTAACAGTTCACACTATCGTCTACAGGAGTAGTAAGACTATGACTAGATATAACATATTAAATGCATTTAAACACACAGACCCTTTTTAAATTGCCAAGTCATTTTATTTCAAGATAACAACTTGGGAAGAACTATAGAATTATGTAATTAATCCTGTAAGAGTGATTATCGATCATTTCTTCCAGTAAGTGCCAAAGTAATTTTCTCCATTTTGTGTGTTCCAGTTTGTATTTACTTGGGTTCAAGGGATAATTTTTTCCAACAGTTTATTTTTCATTTTCCGTAATATCTTTCACATAGTAAAAGGCACCTATAACCGCTGAAAGCAAAAGAAGGAAAAGACGAAGAAGCAGTAGAGCTGTTCCTCTGTTTATATTCATTAGTAGCCTGGCTCGAATACCTATTTCTCTGTCAGGTGGGGGGCCACTATCTACACTGCCACCTGGTCCTCTCTCGCTACAATTTGGTGGTTTCCAACCTCGCTGACAGTGACAGTGTCTTTGGTTGTTGCATACCCCTCTGTAAGTGCACATCTTGACATCACAGTCAAAACCCATGTCTTGGAAAAAAGTACAATTTTGGTCCTTACAGTATGATCCTGGGCCACATGATGCACCATCCACTACAAGCCCCATTTCTGGTGAGTCTGTCCCAAAGTGGGCATCATACCCAAAGCAGCTTTCTGGTTTAATATCTTGTACTACCATATGATGAAATGTAGTGTGCTCCCCACCACCAGGAAGTTCCTCCACATTAGCACAGTGCAGCATTCCACACAGAACATCATCTTGTTCACATTTTACAGGTTTTCCTCCTCCTCGAAGCAACCTCACACCACAGTTCCCAAATCGGTCACCTATGATATTCAATGTTTTATAGCATGCTGGTGCAGCATCTTTTACTTTATAGCCAAAGAGGGCTTGACACTGCATATCACGGTCACTACAGTTTCCCATCACACAAACAGCTAATGGCGAACACGGGGTTCCATCCTGGATATAAGTGTCAGCTGGACAAACATGCGTTGTCCCATTACAGTATTCTGGTAGATCACAAATACCAAGAGTATCTCTGCAAAGAGTTCCAGGTTGAGCATATTTACAGTTCCAGCAGCAACCTCCATGATTGCAAGTACTGCCAAGGCTAAGGGTACAATTGGTATTGCAACACGGATCCTGACTACAGTCTTTTAAGGTGCCACAGTCACATTCTTCCCTCTCATCTTGGATCTTGTCACCACAACGAGCAGCTACATAAGGAAAATTACGGTATGGTACATTTGGTATACTCAAACAAGGATCCCACATAGAAACCCGTTGATGCAGTTTGCTATATGTACAATTGCTCATCATATCTAGAAGACCAGGCTCAGGAGCCATGATGCAGTGATCTCTTCGAAAACAGTGACAACCTGGACCATCGTGTACACAGCCCATAACATGACCTATTGCATGTGCTGCAACAGTTGAAGCTAAAAATATGTGATAATTTGAAACAAATACAAACGATGCTCCCCAATTGGGGTTGCATATTCCTTCTTGGCTGCTATAATATGAGGACCCAGCGATTTTATGTCCTGTGAAAAGCATTGAAGTATCATGAGGAATTTGTGAATACCATCCCCACAATTTCCATAAACCAAATTGAGATACTGCAGCTTCAGCACTAGGCCAACTATATAAATCCATCTTATCCATGCCATCCCATATGCACATGAGACGAATCAAAACCTGAAGTTGACCCTGGTAGAAAATGCTATGCAATATGTTGTTTATAATCACTACATTCTCTATTATACGTGTATGATTAGAGTTCTGAACAACTAATGAGTTAGAAACTGTGTAGTGAAGTTTTAAGTATTTCCTATGCGGCCACCACAAATACACAGGAGCTGCTCTAGGCATCTCAGCAATCATCGCCTCCTCATATGCTTGATTTGTATCTTTCCTTTCAATCTTACATTTTGCATCCTCTGCTGGTGTTTTTTGTGACACAAGCTGAGAAATCACATGCTCGAATTTGGAAGAAGCCTCCAGTGGTTTGATTTCGTAAGTGAAGTCATCCACCTGCAGCATGCCACGCAGACCCCCATAGCAGGTGTCCAGTGTGCCCATGGACCCAGGAACCCCTTCCAGGTAGCTAAAGTAGTAACAGTCTCGGGGGATAAAAGGGTAGTCCTCCTGCATGGTGCCTTGGTCGTTATCGGTGATAACAGGAAAATGTCTGGGCAGCAAGCTCTTCTTGACTCTCATGTGAAGCACGTGCCTTTGGCCACTGAAGCGAACCTTGTAGGAGAGCTGACCTTGTGTTGTGGCTCCACGCACTCTGTGGGACACCTTCCTGGGGATCACAATTTCAGAGGAAGTGAAGCGCCAACCTGGGGGGTCATGGGAGCAGCAGGTCGGAAACAGGAGTAGCCAGAGCAGAGGCAGGCAGAGATCACCTGCCAGGTGGGCCTGGGCCCAGGCAGGCCCCATGAGTGAGGAAGCCTGTGACCAAAGAAATGCACTCCAGTGGGAGGCAGGCAAGACTATCCCTGGAACAGCAACTCCTAAACAGCAGTCTAGTCCTGAGGAGAGCAGAGAGGGGCTGGAGGCTGGACATCCCCAGAGAGGTGGAGGAGGGAGGGGGAAGCTCTTACATAACAATGGTGTATTCATGAGGGGGAGGGGCTGTGCTAAGTGATCCTGGGGATCCTGGCACAGGGCTCTTAGAGAGGAGGAAACCTGGGAGAAATTAGGAAAAATGGAGTGTATATCTTGGGCTGAGTGGTTCCACGGTCTCTTGGAGAAGTCACAGGGGAAGAATCAGTGGGTTTGGTATAGTTTTAAGACAGTGATTGACTTTTTTTTCCTGAAACCAAAATGAGACAAGGCTTCAATTTGTAATTAAGAAATTACAGAATGGAGAGGAGAGTGGAAGCTTCTTTTTTGTAAGAATTTTGAGGAGAGAATCAGATTCTCTCATACTTTATAAAAATGGAATGTGTTGGGGGTGATTAACGGAAAAAAATAATAAATAAATAGTGTCATGAGTAGAAAAAGTAAGGTGGATAATAATAGTTTCTAATAAAGTTAAACTTATAGTTGCCATATGTCTCAGTGATTCTAGCCATAGGACGTTCCCCACAGCGATTCGTACGTGGATATTCATAGCAGCATTATTCGCAAGTTTATTCCACAGACTGGAAACAAACAACCAGTACTGAATAGATGAATGGCAAACAAACTGGCATATTCATTCAGTACGATAATCCTCAGTAAATCTGAACAAGTTTCTGATATGTGTAAGAACATGGATGTATCTATCTCATAGATATTATGATGATAGAAAGAAATCAGACCAAAGAAACTTCATATAGGACTTCATTTGTATGAAGTTCTGGAATAGTCCAAAATAATATAGGGGAATAGAGTTTAAATCACTGTTTTCCTGATATGAGGGAATGGAGGGATGGAGGGAACTTTCTGGAGTGATGGGAAACTTCTGAATCTTGATTGGGGCGTGCTCAAGATGAACGTTTGAAATCCTCACCCCCAAGGTGGTGGTATTAGCGGGTGGGGTCTTTGGGAGGTGATTAGTGCTTTTATAAAAGAGGCCTCAGAGAGATCCTTCACCCCTTTTGCCCTGTGTGGTTACGGTGAGAAGGTGTCATTTATGAGCCAGGAAGTGGTTCTCACCAGACACTAAATCTGCTGGTGCCTTTATCTTGGACTTACTGGCCTCCAGAACTGAGAAATAAAGTTCTCTTATGTATAAGTCACCCAGTCTATGGTGTTTTGCTGTCTCAACATAATATAACATAAAATTGGTTCCTGGAGGTACTGTTGTAGGTAACAGTTACCTGAAGTTGTGTGAATGGCATGGAACTAGGTATTGGATAGAGATTGGAAGAGTTTTGAGCGGCAGACTAGAAAGCCTACAGTGCTGTGGACAGACTCTTGGTGACAGCCTAGAAAGAAAAAAAGAAAGTTGCATAGAAAACCCCCAGTCTCCTTAGAAAATACCTAAGTAATCTTGAACAGATTGGTAGGATATGGACTGGAAAGGCCATCCTAATGAGGCAGAAATGAGGATTATGTTATTGGACAATGGAGGAAAAGCCATTTGTTATCAAGTAGCAAAGAAATTGGCTGGAGTGGGTTTGGCTGGAGTGGGTTCATGTCCTAGTGTTTTGTGGAATGTAGAACTTTAGAGCATAAGTTGGATATTTAGCTGGGGAAATGTCTCAGCAAAGTGTTGAAGGAGTGGCTGGTTTATTTCCTTTTGCTATAAGCTTCTAGTAAAATGTAGGAAGAGAAAAGTGATTTAAAGATGGAATTGTTCATCAAAGAACAGTGGAACTTAAAAGATTTGGAAAATTCCCAGGCCATCCATATAGAAAAGACAGAGAAAGCATGGTCTGAATAGAACACTAAGGATGTGGTCAAGCAAACCACTTGATAAGATTAGTAAGTCATCTCCACAAGTCAGGAGCTATGAACAAAACAATAGCAGAATCACCCCCTTGCTCCACAGGGTGATCCAGAGATCATCAGATCAATTTCAAAGGAGGGGTCTCCAGTGCCTTCAGGACCTTTTCATGCCTTATCAGAGGCATGACAGAGTTGCCACACACTTGGGTTCCATTCCCAGCACTCCATAGCACAGGCAACAGTAGCCACTCCTCTAGAAGGCACAGGCAGCAGGCTTTGGCAGTGTCCACGCTGGGCAGTCTCCATTGGTGTGCAAATTCCACCCAGATTTTGAAGGATGGATATTACTGGAGCTGAGGGTCTATGACCCTGGAGAGGCAGCCACCTTAGAGAGCACACACTAGGGTAGTATCCAGCAGAGCCATGGGGGCAGGTCACTTCCAGGATCCCAGACTAGTAGAACTATTGCACATTATTTAAGCCTGGGGAGCCACAGGCATATGACTTCAGTCCATGAGAACTACAGTGTGGGCTGTGCTCAGCAAAACCATGGGACAGGCCTCCAGGAGTCTTGGGTGTCCAACCCAGAACTGCCACCCCAGTGTGTCTGGAAGGCAGAACCACCACTCCAATAGATCCGGAAGTGAAACAAAATCCCCAGTGTGCCTAGAGGGAAGAACATGGAGCCAAAGAGGATTAATTATTCTCTTGCCTTAAGATTTTGGACATACTTGGGACTGGTCGCTCCTTTCTTCTTTCCTATTTCTACCTTTTGGAATGAGAGTGTCTATCCTGCACCTGTCCCACCATTGTATTTTAGAAGCATATAACTTGTGTGACTTCTTTAAAAAATTATTCAGGGAGTTCCCTGGTGGCCTAGTGGTTAGGATTCTGGGAATTCACTGCTGTGGCCTGGGTTCAATCCCTGGTCAGGGAACTGAGATCCCAGAAGCCACATAGCATGGTGGAAAAAAAATATTCAGAAATATCCCTATATAATTGAAAGATAAAGATTGAGGCTTTGGGGAGTACCTTCAAGATGGAGGAGGAGTAAGACGTGGAGATCACCTTGCCCACAAATACATCAAAAATACATCTACATGTGGAGCAACTCCTACAGAACATCTACTGAACACTGGCAGAAGACCTCAGACTTCCCAAAAGGCAAGAAACTCCCCCATGTACCTCGTCATGTGGCTGACATGGTCTTTGTGCTCCGGCCGGGTGTCAGGCCAGAGCCTCTGAGTTGGGAGAGACGAGTTCAAGACAGTGGATCACCACAGACCTCCTGGCCACACTTAATATCAATCAGTGAGAGCTCTCCCAGAGATCTCTGTCTCAACGCTAAGACCCAGCTCCACTCAAGGACCAGCAAGCTACAGTGCTGGACACCCCATGCCAAACAACTAGCAAGATAGGAATACAACCCCACCCATTAGCAGAGAGGCTGCCTAAAATCATAATGAGTTCACAGACACCCCAAAACACACCACTGGATGCGGTCCTGTCTACCAGAAAGACAAGATCCAGGCTCATCCACAAGAACACAGGCACCAGCCCCCTCCACCAAGAAGCCTACACAAGCCACTGAAACAACCTTACCCACTGGAGGCAGACACCAAAAACAATGGGAACTAGGAACATGCAGCCTGCAAAAAGGAGACATCAAACACAGTAAGTTAAGCAAATGAGAAGACAGAGAAATATGCAGCAGACGAAGGTAAAAGTAAAAACCCACCAGATGAAACAAATGAAGAGGAGATAGGCAGTCTACCTGAAAAAGAATTCAGAGTAATGGTAGTAAAGATGATCCGAAATCTTGGAAATAGAATAGAGAAAATACAAGAAACGTTTAACAAGGACGTAGAAGAAGAAAAAAACCAAACAAACAATGATGAAAAACACAATAAATGAAATTTAAAATTCTCTAGAAGGAATCAATAGCAGAATAACTGAGGCAGAAGAACAGATAAGTGACCTGGAAGATAAAATAGAGGAAATAACTACTGCAGAGCAGAATAAAGAAAAAAGAATGAAAAGAATTGAGGACAGTCTCAGAGACCTCTAGGAGAACATTAAATGCACCAACATTCGAATTATAGGGGTCCCAGAAGAAGAAGGGAATAACAAAGGGAATGAGAAATATTTGAAGAAATTATAGTTGAAAACTTCCCAAATATGGGAAAGGAAAGAGTCAATCAGATCCAGGAAGCACAGAGAGTCCCATACAGGACAAATCCAAGGAGAAACATGCCACGACACATATTAATCAATGTATCAAAAATTAAATACAAAGAAAAAATATTAAAAGCAGCAAGGGAAAAGCAAAAAATAACATACAAGGGAATCCCTATAAGGTTAACAGCTGATCTTTAGCAGAAACTCTACAAGCCAGAAGGGAGTGGCAGGACATATTTAAAGTGATGAAAGGGAAAAACCTACAACCAAGATTGCTCTACCCAGCAAGGATCTCATTCAGATTTGATGGAGAAATTAAAATCTTTACAGACAAGCAAAAGCTAAGAGAATTCAGCACCGCCAAACCAGCTTTACAACAAATGCTAAAGGAACTTCTTTAGGCAGGAAACACAAGAGAAGGAAAAGACCTACAATAACAAACCCCCCAAAATTAAGAAAATGCTAATAGGAACATACATATCGATAATTACCTTAAATATAAAAGGATTAAATGCTCCAACCAAAAGACATAGACTGGCTGAATGGGTACAAAAACAAGACCTGTATATATGCTGTCTACAAAAGACCCATTTCAGACCAAGGGACACATACAGACTGAAAGTGAGGGGATGGAAAAAGATATACCATGCAAATGGAAATCAAAAGAAAGGTGGAGTAGCAATTCTCCTATCAGACAAATACACTTTAAAATCAAGACTATTACAAGAGACAAAGAAGGACACTACATAATGATCAAGGGATCAATCCAAGAAGAAGATATAACAATTGTAAATATTTATGCACCCAAAATAGGAGCACCTCAATACATAAGGTAAATGCTAACAGCCATAAAAGGGGAAATCGACAGTAACACAAAAATAGTAGGGGACTTTAACACCCCACTTTCACCAATGGACAGATCATCCAAAATGAAAATAAATAAGAAAACACAAGCTTTAAATATCACATTAAACAAGATGGACTTAATTGATATTTATAGGACATCCCATCCAAAAACAGCAGAATACACTTTCTTCTCAAGTGCTCATGGAACATTCTCCAGGATAGATCATATCTTCGGTCACAAATCAAGCCTTGGTAAATTTAAAAAATTGAAATCTTATCAAGTATCTTTTCTGACCACAATGCTTTGAGACTAGATATCAATTACAGGAAAACAATCTGTAAAAAATACAAACACATGGAGGCTAAACAATACACTACTTAATAACCAAGAGATCACTGAAGAAATCAAAGAGAAAATCAAAAAATACCTAGAAAAAAATGACAATGAAAACACGATGACCCAAAATCCATGGGATGCAACAAAAGCATTTCTAAGAGGGAAGTTTATAGCAATACAATCCTACCTCAAGAAACGAGAAACATCTCAAATAAACAACCTAAACTTACACTTAAGGTAATTAGAGAAAAAGAACAAAAAACACCCAAAGTTAGCAGAAGGAAAGAAATCATAAAGATCAGATCAGAAATAAATGAAAAAGAAATGAAGGACACAATAGCAAAGATCAATAAAACTAAAAGCTGGTTCTTTGAGAAGATAAACAAAATTGATAAAGCATTACCCAGACTCATCAAGAAAAAAAGGGAGGACTGAAATCAATAGAATTAGAAATGAAAAAGAAGTAACAACTGACACTGCAGAAATACAAAGGATCATGAGAGATTGTTATAAGCAACTCTATGGCAATAAAATGGACAACCTGGAAGAAATGGACAAATTCTTAGAAAAGCACAAACTTCCGAGACTGAACCAGGAAGAAATAGAAAAAATAAACAGACCAGTTACAAGCACTGAACTTGAAACTGGGATTAAAAATCTTCCAACAAACAAAAGCCCAGGACCAGATGGCTTCACAGGCGAATTCTATCAAACATTTAGAGGGAGAAAAGGAAAATGGCAGAGTAGAAGGACGTGCTCTCACTCCCTCTTGCGAGAACACCAGAATCACAACTAGCTGCTGGACAATCATCGACAGAAAGACACTGGAACTCACCAAAAAAGATACCGCACATCCAAAGACAGAGGAGAAACCACAGTGAGATGATAGGAGGGGCGCAATCAGAGTAAAATCAAATCCCATAACTGGTGGGTGGGTGACTCACAGACTGGCGAACACTTATACCACAGAAGTCCACCCACTGGAGTGAAGGTTCTGAGCCCCACCTCAGGCTTCCCAACCTGGGGGTCCGGAAACGGGAGGAGGAATTCCGAGAGAATCAGACTTTGAAGCCTAGTGGGAATTGATTGCAGGACTTCGACAGGACTGGGAGAAACAGAGATCCCACTCTTGGAGGGCGCACACAAAATAGTGTGCGCATCGGGACCCAGGGGAAGGAGCAGTGACCCCGGGGGAGACTGAACCAGACCTACCTGCTAGTGTTGGAAGGTCTCCTTCAGAGGCAGGGGGTGGCTCTGATTCACCATGGGGACAAGGACACTGGCAGCAGAATTTCTGCGAAGTACTCCTTGGTGTGAGCCCTCCCAGAGTCTGTCATTAGCCCCACCAAAGAGCCCAGGTAGGCTCCAGTGTTGGGTTGCCTCAGGCAAAACAACCAACAGGAGGGAACCCAGCCCCACCCATCAACAGTCAAGTGGATTAAAGTTTTACTGAGCTCTGACCACCACAGCAACAGTCAGCTCTACCCACCACCAGAGCCTCCCATCAAGCATCTTAGATAGCCTCAACCACCAGAGGGCAGACAGCAGAAGCAAGAAAAACTACAATCCTGCAGCCTGTGGAACAAAAACCACATTCACAGAAAGATAGACAAGATGAAAAGGCAGAGGGCTATATACCAGATGAAGGAACAAGATAAAACCGCAGAAAAACAACTAAATGAAGTGGAGATAGGCAACCTTCCAGAAAAAGAATTCAGAATAATGATAGTGAAGGTGATCCAGGACCTCGGAATAAGAATGGAGGCAAAGATTGAGAAGATGCAAGAAATGTTTAACAAAGACCTAGAAGAATTAAAGAACAAACAAACAGAGATGACCAATACAATAACTGAAATGAAAACTACACTAGAAGGAATCAATAGCAGAATAACTGAGGCAGAAGAACGGATAAGTGACCTGGAAGACAGAATGGTGGAATTCACTGCTGTGGAACAGAATAAAGAAAAAAGAATGAAAAGAAATGAAGACAGCCTAAGAGACCTCTGGGACAACATTAAACGCAACAACATTCGCATTATAGGGGTCCCAGAAGGAGAAGACAGAGAGAAAGGACCCGAGAAAATATTTGAAGAGATTATAGTCGAAAACTTCCCTAACATGGGAAAGGAAATAGCCACCCAAGTCCAGGAAGCACAGAGAGTCCCATACAGGATAAACCCAAAGAGAAACACGCCGAGACACATAGTAATCAAATTGGCAAAAATTAAAGACAAAGAAAAATTATTGAAAGCAGCAAGGGAAAAACGACAAATAACATACAAGGGAACTCCCATAAGGTTAACAGCTGATTTCTCAGCAGAAACTCTACAAGCCAGAAGGGAGTGGCATGATATACTTAAAGTGATGAAAGGGAAGAACCTACAAACAAGATTACTCTACCCAGCAAAGATCTCATTCAGATTTGATGGAGAAATCAAAAGCTTTACAGACAAGCAAAAGCTAAGAGAATTCAGCACCTCCAAACCAGCTCTACAATAAATGCTAAAGGAACTTCTCTAAGTGGGAAACACATGAGAAGAAAAGGACCTACCAAAACAAACCCAAAACAATTAAGAAAATGGTCATAGGAACATACATATCGATAATCACCTTAAACGTGAATGGATTAAATGCTCCAACCAAAAGACACCGGCTTGCTGAATGGATACAAAAACAAGAGCCATCTATATGCTGTCTACAAGAGACCCACTTCAGACCTAGGGACACATACAGACTGAAAGTGAGGGGATGGAAAAAGATATTCCATGCAAACGGAAATGAAAAGAAAGCTGGAGTAGCTATACTCATATCAGATAAAATAGACTTTAAAATAAAGAATGTTACAAGAGACAAGGAAGGACACTACATAATGATCAAGGGATCAATCCAAGAAGAAGATATAACAATTATAAATATATATGCACCCAACATAGGAGCACCTCAATACATAAGGCAACTGCTAACAGCTATAAAACAGAAAATTGACAGTAACACAATAATAGTGGGGGACTTTAACACCTCACTTACACCAATGGACAGATCATCCAAAATGAAAATAAATAAGGAAACAGAAGCTTTAAATGACACAATAGACCAGATAGATTTAATTGATATTTATAGGACATTCCTTCCAAAAACAGCAGATTACACTTTCTTCTCAAGTGCACACGGAACATTCTCCAGGATAGATCACATCTTGGCTCACAAATCAAGCCTCAGTAAATTTAAGAAAACTGAAATCATATCAAGCATCTTTTCTGACCACAACGCTATGAGATTAGAAATGAATTACAGGGAAAAAAAAGTGAAAAGCACAAACACATGGAGGCTAAACAATACGTTACTAAATAACCAACAGATCACTGAAGAAATCAAAGAAGAAATCAAAAAATACCCAGAGACAAATGACATTGAAAACACGACGATCCAAAACCTATGGGAGGCAGCAAAAGCAGTTCTAAGAGGGAAGTTTATAGCTATACAAGCCTACCTAAAGAAACAAGAAAAATCTCAAGTACACAATCTAACCTTACACCTAAAGGAACTAGAGAAAGAAGAACAAACAAAACCCAAAGTTAGCAAAAGGAAAGAAATCATAAAGATCAGAGGAGAAATAAATGAAATAGAAACAAAGAAAAAAATAGCAAAGATCAATAAAACTAAAAGTGGTTCTTTGAGAAGATAAACAAAATTGATAAGCCATTAGCCAGACTCATCAAGAAAAAGAGGGAGGGGACTCAAATCAATAAAATTAGAAATGAAAAAGGAGAAGTTACAACAGACACCGCAGAAATACAAAGCATACTTAGAGACTACTATAAGCATCTCTATGCCAATAAAATGGACAACCTGGAAGAAATGGACAAATTCTTAGAAAGGTATAATCTGCCAAGACTGAACCAGGAAGAAACAGAAGATATGAATAGACCAATCACAAGTAATGAAATTGAAACTGTGATTAAAAGACTTCCAACAAACAAAATCCAGGACCAGGTGGCTTCACAGGTGAATTCTATCAAACATTTAGAGAAGAGCTAACACCCATCCTTCTCAAACTCTTCCAAAAAATTGCAGAGGAAGGAACACTCCCAAACTCATTCTACGAGGCCACCATCACCCTGATACCAAAACCAGACAAAGATAACTACAAAAAAAGAAAATTACAGACCAATATCACTCATGAATATAGATGCAAAAATCCTCAACAAAATACTAGCAAACAGAATCCAACAACACATTAAAAGGTTCATACACCACGATCAAGTGGGATTTATCCCAGGGATGCAAAGATTCTTCAATATACGCAAATCAATCAATGTGATACACCACATTAACAAATTGAAGAATAAAAACCATATGATCATCTCAATAGATGCAGAAAAAGCTTTTGACGAAATTCAACACCCACTTATGATAAAAACTCTCCAGAAAGTGGGCATAGAGGGAACCTAACTCTACATAATAAAGGCCATATACAACAAACCCACAGCAAACATCATTCTCAACGGTGAAAAATTGAAAGCATTTCCTCTAAGATCAGGAACGAGACAAGGATGTCCACTCTCACCACTATTATTCAACATAGTTTTGGAAGTCCTAGCCACAGCAATCAGAGAAGAAAAAGAAATTAAAGGAATACAAATTGGAAAAGAAGAAGTAAAACTGTCTCTGTTTGCAGATGACATGATAGTATACATAGAGAATCCTAAAAATGCCACCAAAAAACTGCTAGAGGTAATCAATGAATTCGGTAAAGTTGCAGGATACAAAATTAATGCACAGAAATCTCTTGCATTCCTATACACTAATGATGAAAAATCTGAAAGAGAAATTATGGAAACACTCCCATTTACCATTGCAACAAAAAGAATAAAATACCTAGGAATAAACCTACCTAGGGAGACAAAAGACCTGTATGCAGAAAACTATAAGACACTGATGAAAGAAATTAAAGATGATACCAACAGATGGAGAGATATACCATGTTCTTGGATTGGAAGAATCAATATTGTGAAAATGACTATACTGCCCAAAGCAATCTACAGATTCAATGCAATCCCTGTCAAATTACCAATGGGATTTTTTACGGAACTAGAACAAATCATCTTAAAATTTGTATGGAGACACAGAAGACCCCGAAGAGCCAAAGCAGTCTTGAGGGAAAAAAACGGAGCTGGAGGAATCAGACTCCCTGACTTCAGACTATACTACAAAGCTACAGTAATCAAGACAGTATGGTACTGGCACAAAAACAGAAACATAGATCAATGGAACAAGATAGAAAGCCCAGAGATAAACCCACACACCTATGGTCAACTAATCTATGACAAAGGAGGCAAAGATATACAATGGAGAAAAGACAGTCTCTTCAATAAGTGGTGCTGGGAAAACTGGACAGCTACATGTAAAAGAATGAAATTAGAATACTCCCTAACACCATACACAAAAATAAACTCAAAATGGATTCGAGACCTAAATGTAAGGCTGGACACTATAAAACTCTTAGAGGAAAACATAGGAAGAACACTCTTTGAAATAAATCACAGCAAGATCTTTTTTGATCCACCTCCTAGAGTAATGGAAATTAAAACAAAAATAAACAAATGGGACCTAATGAAACTTCAAAGCTTTTGCACAGCAAAGGAAACCATAAACAAGACAAAAAGACAACCCTCAGAATGGGAGAAAATATTTGCAAACGAATCAACGGACAAAGGATTATTCTCCAAAATATATAAACGGCTCATTCAGCTCAATATTAAAGAAACAAACAACCCAATCCAAAAATGGGCAGAAGACCTAAATAGACATTTCTCCGAAGAAGACATACAGATGGCCAAGAAGCACATGAAAAGATGCTCAACATCACTAATTATTAGAGAAATGCAAATCAAAACTACAATGAGGTATCACCTCACACCAGTTAGAATGGGCATCATCAGAAAATCTATAAACAACAAATGCTGGAGAGGGTGTGGAGCAAAGGGAACCCTCCTACACTGTTGGTGGGAATGTAATTTGATACAGCCACTATGGAGAACAATATGGAGGTTCCTTAAAAAACTAAAAATAGAATTACAATATGATCCAGCAACCCCACTACTGGGCACATACCCAGAGAAAACCGTAATTCAAAAAGACACATGCACCCCAATGTTCATTGCAGCACTATTTACAATAGCCAGGTCATGGAAGCAACCTAAATGCCCATCGACACACGAATGGATAAAGAAGATGTAGTACATATATACAATGGAATATTACTCAACCATAAAAAGGAACGAAAATGGGTCATTTCTTGAGACGTAGATGGATCTGGAGACTGTCATACAGAGTGAAGTAAGTCAGGAAGAGAAAACAAATATCGTATATTAATGCACATATGTGGAACCTAGAAAAATGGTACAGATGAACCGGTTTGCAGGGCAGAAATTGAGACACAGATGTAGAGAACAAACGTATGGACACTAAGGGGGGAAAGCCACGGCGGGGTGGTGGTGGTGGTGTGATGAATTGGGTGATTGGGATTGACATGTATACACTGATGTGTATAAAATTGGTGACTAATACAAACCTGCTGTATAAAAAAGTAAATAAGATTCAAATTTAAAAAGTAAAATAAAATAAGATACTTAGGAATAAATTTAACCAAGGAAGTGAACTCTCTACACCAAAAACCACAAGACTTTGATGAAAGAAATTGAAGCAGACACTAACAAATGGAAAGATATGCTGTATTTATATATTGAAAGAATTAATATTGTTAAAATGTCCATAGTAACCAAAGTAATCTACAGATTCAATGCAATCACTATCAAATTAGAATGGTATTTTTCACTGAAATAGAATAAACAATCCTAAAATTTATATGGAACCAATAAAGAGCCAAATAGCCAAAGGAATCTTGAGAAAGAAGAACAAAACAGGAGGCTTCATGCTTCCTGATTTCAACTACATACAAAACTATAGTAATGAAAACAGTATGGTACTGCCATAAAACCAGACACACGGATCAATGGAACACAGTAGAGAGCCCAGAAATAGCCCCCCACATATAGGGTAAACTAATATTTGACAAGGGAGCCAAAAATAATCAATAATAGTATTGGAAAAACTGGATAACCACATGAAGGAGAATAAAATTGTAACCCTACCTTACACTACTCACCAAATGAACTCAAAATAGATTAAAGATTTAAACATAAGACCTAAAACCATTAAATTCCCAGAAGAAAATAGGGGAAAACTCCTTGACCTTGGTCTGGAACCTATTTTCTGGATTTGACACTGGAAGTACAAACAACAAAAGCAAAAATTAAAAACTGGGACTACATCAAACCAAAGACACAGCAAAAGAAACAACAAAATTAAAAGGCAACCTATTGAATGGGAGAAACATTTGCAAATCGTATATAATATCCAAAATATATAAAGAACTCATACAACTCAATAGCAAATGCTCCCAAAACAAAAAACAAACAAAACAAAACCACAACTGGAAAATGGGCAGAGGAACTGAATAGACATTTCCCAGAGAAGACATATAAATGGCCAACAGGTACAGGAAGAGGTCCTCAACATCACTAATCATCAGGGAAAAGCAAATCAAAACCACAATGAGATATTACCTCACACCTCTTAGGATGGTTATCATTGAGAAGAAAAGAGATAACAAGTATTGGTGAGAGTGTGGAGATATATTTAAGATTGTTATATCTTAACCATTGTGCATTGTTGGTGAGAATGTAAATAGAGCCACAAAGGAAAACTGTATATGAGTGCTTCAAAAAATTAAAAATAGAACTAACATATGACCCAACAATCCACTTCTGGGTATACGTCCAAAGGAATTGAAATCAAGAATCATAGCTATATCTGCACTCCAATATTCATTCCAGCATTATTCACAATAGCCAGATAGGAAAACAACCTATGTGTCCATCAATGGATGTTTAGGTAAAGAAGATGTGGTATACATATACAAGGAATACTATTCAGCCATAATAAAGAAGGAAATCCTGCCATTTGTGACAACTTGGATGAACAATGAGGACCTTGTGCTAAGTGAAATAGATCAAAGAAAGACAAATTCTGTATGATATCACTTATACATGGAACCTAAAAAAGCTGAACTCAGAAAAATCGACAGTAGAGTGGTGATTAACAGGGCTGGGGGAGCGGGAAAGGGGGAGATATTTGTCAAAAAGTGCAGACCTCTAGTTACAAGATTGACAAGTTCTGATCTAATGTACAGCATGGTGATGATAACTAAAAATACTGTATTATATACTGGAAAGTTGGTAAGAGAGAAGATCTTAAATGTTTTCATTACACACACACAAAGGTAATTATGTGATGGGATGGAGGTATTAGCTAATACTGATAGTTATTTTTTAAATACATAAATATATCAAGTAGACACATTGTTCACTTTAAACCTACGTACAAATAATATCTCAATATGGCTGAACAAACAAACAAACAAAAATACTGCCAAAAATCCATCAGGCAAAATGTTGCATAAATTCATAGGACATCTAAGTGTTCTGAAGAGGATTGTTCCTGGGCACAGAAAGGAGAACCCAGAAATAAATTAGTTTTGAGTAGTCATGTTTGTCTATCACCCTTCCAAAATTCTTGAATTTAATTCTTCTTTTGTGTCTCATTTGCCAATACTTGTCCCAGATCATATTATCTCCTGCTTAAAGGAGGGCAATGGTGGTATTTTGTGAGGACAAAGGAGGTTGGTAAGTTTAGGCGTCTTTGATATGGGTATAGAATGTGGAGACAACTGGAGGCTGATGCATGGTATTTTTCTAATTGAAAAGCTATCATAAGATTTTTAAACTAAGCATGATTTCAAAGTCAGTAAGATTATTAAGACTACTATGACCCAGAAGATAAATTAATAGTCTATTAGCAAATATATACTTTTGGTAGAATTAGAATCTACTGTTATTACAAAAAAGGAGCAAAGAAAAAATTATGCCAAGCAAAACAAACTTGTGTAAAGAGGTCTGGCTATATATGAAAAGGAGAGATGGATTTCACAATAGTTGTAATTCACAACAGTGTCTATGTCAAAAAATGAAACATGACCATGTTTTGCTAACTGGTAGTCTTGAAATGATTTGTATGTTTTAATGAACTATTCTGTGTTTTGTGAAATCATGCAGATTTTTAAAGTTTTGTGTTCAGAATGACATCAGCAAAATGTCAGACTAAGGAAGCTCTATGCTCTCATTCCCCCCACAGAAAAGTTGAAAGAAAAAAAACCTAGAAACTATCTGAACCAACATTTTTGGAGCTCTCGGAAAATATCAAAGGTGTAACAGCACCCAAGGAAATGCCCAATGAAGACAAAGCCTTCTTCAAATATTTCTAGAAATTCTTGGACACCTCTGTCCAAACATAAGCTCAGTATGAGATAGAGAAATGAGTGTTCAGTGAGCACAAAAAAACAGGAATAGTCTTTGAAAACTTTGTTTGGAAAAGTCTCAAATGGCCTTAAACAATCAAATTTTTATGTTTTGTTTTGTTTTGTTATGGCTGCACCACGTGGCATGTGGTATCTTAGTTCCCTGACCAGGGGTTGAATCCGTGCCCTCTGCAGTGGAAGCATGGAGTCTTAACCACTGGACCGCTAGGGAAGTCCCAATAATAAAATTTTTAAAAATCATCACTGGGAATGATGAGAATATAACTTCCAGAATTACCACAGTATAATAATAAAATGCCCAATGTTCGATAGCAACAACAAAAAAACCACAAGGCATGCAAAGAAACAGTAAAACATGGCTCATTCAAAAGAACAAAATAAATTAACGGAAACCATCCCTGATGGAGCCCAGACATCAGACATACTAGGTAAAGACTGTAAAAACAACTGTCTTAAATATATTCAAAGAGGTAAGGGAAAACATGGACAAAGAGACAAAGTAGGACTTTATATATTTATAAAAGGGTAAATTCACCAAGAAGATATAATAATTATAAAAATATATGCAAAATGCAACATAGTTCCAGAATATATGATGCAAGCATTTACAAAATTGAAGTGAGAAATATAGTTTTATAAAAACTGTTGGAGACTTCAATATACCACTATAAATATTTGATATAATGGGACAAAAAGTTGATAAGGAAATAGGATTTGAACAAACCTTGAACCAATGGGATCTAACAGACATACAGAACACTCCACACAACAAGAGAAGAATACATATTTTTAAAGTTTTTAGTTTTGTTGTTTGTATGTCTTTTGGTTTTAATGACATATATTTGGCATCTAATATTGTATTAATTTTAGGTGTACAGCATAATGATTTGTATATATATATACTGAGAAATTATTACCACAATAAATTTAGATAACATCCATCACTACATACAGTTAGAAATTTTTTTCTTGTGACTAGAACTTTTAAGACCTACTTAGTATTGTTAACTATAGTCACCATGCTGTACAATACATTCCCAGGAATAATTTGTCTTATAACTGGAAGTGTGTACCTGTTGACCATCTTTACCCATTTTGCCCACCCTCCATCCCCTGCCTCTAGCAACCACCAATCTATTCTCCATATCTATAAGTTTGAGTTTAAGTGTCCACATATACATGAAATTATACAGTATTTGTATTTCTCTGTCTGACTTATTTCACTTAGTGTAATGATGTTAAGGTTCATCCATGTTGGTGCAAAGGGCAAGATTTGCTTTTTTTTACGGCTGAAGAATACTTACTTTATCCATTCATCCCTTGATGGACTTTGTTCTTCTCCTTCAATATTATGTTGAATATTCTGGGGCTTTGCTTCTGCATATAAACTTAATCAGTTTGTCAGTATCCACAAAATAAAAGGTTGGCATTTTTATTGGGATTGCACTGGAGTCCTAGATCAAGTTGGAAAGAAGTGACATTTTGACAATATTTAGTCTTCTTACCCATGAACAGGGAATACCTCTCCATTTACTTAGGTCTTTGATTTTTTTCATCAGAGTTTTGTAGGAAAATTCAAAAATCCCTTGAGAAGGATCAATCAAGATGGTGACATAGGAGGACATGAAATTCACCTCTCCCATTAACACATCAAAAATACATCTACATGTGGAACAATTCTCACAGAAAAATAATTGGAAACTGGCAGAAAGACTCCTCTACAGCCAAAGCTATAAGAAATATCCAAGAGTAATCAGGTAGGAAGGGAAGAAAAGCGAACACGTTGAGACTTGTGCCTCTGGGAGGGGACTCAGAGAAAAAGGGAGAATGCACCAGTGGAGATCCACCCTGGGGAGTGAACACTGAGAAACAGAGATTGGGGGCCCTATTCCTGGGGGCCTATACAGGGATGATGAACCCCCTTGGCCGGTTGGAGGACTTGTGAGACTAACAGAAGGGCTGTGGGAAGCCTGGACTCTGCTTGTGAGGAGAGCGTGCTGGCTTGCCCCCAAGGCAGGCCGGAGAGGGCAGGTAGAGGTTTCCCACAACCCCAGCCTGTTTCTTGGTACGCCTCAGCTTGAGCCAAGCAAACACTCCAGCCCTGCTTACTCCATGGCACAGCATGGCACTGGATCTAGGGCTGCCACAATTGGAAAGAAAACTTGACTGTGGGATGCAGAGGTGACCTGGTCCTTGGGTGGAGCGTGGGTGGGGCAGCAGCAGCCACTGTTGGTGCTTATGCAAGCAAGCATCAGAAGAGACCCAGAGCTCTGACAGTGGCCTCTCCACCACAACTCATACCCCAACATACGCCAAGAGTCCGTGCAGGCCCTGCCTTCCCTGCAGTGCAGCTCCACAACAGGGCAGGGGTGGTGGAGGCTGTGAAGAGTGATCAGCTGTGAGGGTCAAACGGAACTTGTACCCAAGACTGCATCTGAGCAGAGTGAGGGAAACAGTTACAGGCGCCTGCAAATCAGAGACAGCTCAGACATCTTTCTGTGGCCAACATGAACAGAGAGTCCACATGGTATCCCCTTGCTTCAGCAATCCCTCTGGGGCAAGGGTCCCTGTGCTGGGAGAGGGGAAAGAACTCACTTAAGGGAACAGAGCCAGCTTGGGCTTGACTCTCATGGCTTCTGCTCCAGCAAGTTGAGATCAGAACCCACTCTGGATAGGGCAGTGATGGCCACAGAGCAGAGGGGAAGTCCTGTCTCACATCGAGGTCCAGTTGTAGCCCCTCCTTCTCTAGCCCAACCCACTACCAGGGTGATAGCTGCCAGCACACCATGAGGAAAGACATGACTTACATCCAGGTTAAATCCAGCTTTCATACCAAAGGCAATGGGCACATGTAGTCTGTATAGGGATACTGCCACATTAGAAAACCCCTTCAAGGCTGAAAATATGTAAATGATTCACATACATTCATAAAGGTAAAGAAAGTTAAGAAAAATGAAAAGGCAGAGGGACTACTCTCAATTGAAAGAGCAAGAAAAACACATGAAAAAATAAATAATGAAACGGAAATAAACAATTTACTAGATAAAGAATTCAAAACATTGGTAATAAAAATGTTAACTGAATTAGGGGAGAGAACTGATGTAAACAGCGAACATTTTAACAAGGAACTAGAAAATATGAAAAGAACCAACCCAAAATGCATAATTCAATAGCTGAAATAAACACCACAAATAAACATCACACTAGAAGAAATGAATAACAGACTAAGTGATACAGAAGACCACAAGTGATCCAGAAAATAGAATAATGAAAATCACCCAATCAGAACAGCAAATAGAAAAACAAATTTTTAAAAACAAAAGCAATTTAAGAGACCTCTGGGGTAACATTAAACATACCAACATTTGCAGTATAGGGGTCCCAGGAGAAGAGAAAGAAAAGAGAATTGAGCATGTATTTGAGGAAATTATGTCTGAAAAATTTCAAAACCTGAAGGGGGAAACAGATATCCAGGTACAGGAAGCAAAGAGGATCCCAAACAAGGTGAACCTGACGGACCCTCAAAAAGATGTTATAATTAAAATGGCAAAATTTAAAGATAAAGAGACAATTCTAAAGGTAGTAAGAGAAAAACAAAGTCTTATACAAGGGAATCCCCTTAAGGCTATCAGCTGACTTCTCTTCTTTGCAGGCCATAAGGGAGTGGCATGATATATTCAAAGTTCTGAAAAGGAAACACCTGCAGCATAGGAAACTCCACCAAGGAAGACTACCATTCAGAATAGAAGGAGAGATAAAGAACTCCTCAGACAAGTAAAAACTAAAAGAGTTCATCAGTACTAAACCTACCTTAAAATAAATGTTAAAGGGACTTCTCTAAGTGGAACAGAAGTAAGAATCTATAAGAAAGGGGAAATCCCACTAGAAAAGGCAAATGTCTAGTAAGGACTGAGGATCAACCACTTCATTAAGCTAGTATATAGATTAAAAGACAAAAAATTCCAAAATCAACTATAACTACAATAAAGAGTAAAGGGAAAAACATGAAGCTGTAAAATATGATATTAAAAACACAAAGTGTGGGGAAGGGGCGCTAAAAATGTGGATCTTTAAGAATGTGTTTGAACTTAAAGGACTACCTGTATAAAACAAGTAGATATAGTTATAGATCAATATATGTGAATCCCGTGGTAACCACAAATAAAAAGCTGACAATAGATACACAAAAACAAGAGAAAGAAACACAAGCATACCACTAAAGAAAATCATCAAACCACAAGTGCAGGACCTAAAGGAAGAAGAAAAAACAGGGAAGAACTATGAAAACAAACAGTAAACAAGTTAAAAATGGCAATCAGTACATAGCTATCCATAATTACTTTAAATGTCAATGGACTAAATGCTCCAATCAAAAGATATAGGATGGCTGTTTGGATAAAATAACAAGACCCATTCATATGCTGCTTACAAGAGACTCACTTCAGAACTACAAACACAGACTGAAAGTGAGGAGATGGAAAAAGATATTTCATGCAAACAGAAATGACAAGAAAGCCAAGGTAACAATACTCATATAAAACAAAGTAGACTGAGTAATATTCCATTGTATATATATATACAACATCTTCTTTATCCATTCCTCTGTTGATGGACATTTAGGTTGCTTCCATGTCCTGGCTATTGTAAATAGTGCTGCAACGAACATTTGGGTGCATGTATCTTTTCGAATTATGGTCTTCTCCAAATATATGCCCAGGAGTGGGATTGCTGGATCATATGGTAGCTCTATTTTTAGTTTTTTAAGGAACCTCCATACTGTTCTCCATAGTGGCTGTACCAGTTTACATTCCCACCAGCAGTGTAAGAGGGTTCCCTTTTCTCCACACCCTCTCCAGCATTTATTGTTTGTAGACTTTTTTGATGCTGGCCATTCTGACCAGTGTGAGGTGATACCTCATTGTAGTTTTGATTTGCGTTTCTCTAATAATTAGTGATGTTGAGAATCTTTTCATGTGCTTTTTGCCCATCTATATGTCTTCTTTGGAGAAATGTCTATTTAGATCTTCTGCCACTTTTGATTGGGTTGTTTGTTTTTTTGGTATTGAGTTGCATGAGATGTTTGTATATTTTGGAGATTAACCTTGTTGGTTGCTTTGCTTGCAAATATTTTCTCCCATTCTGAGGGTTGACTTTTCGTTTTGTTTATTGTTTCCTTTGCTCTACAAAAGCTTTTAAAGAAGATGTGGTACATACATACAATGGAATATTATTCAGCCATAAAAAAGAACAAAATAATGCCATTTGCAGCAACATGGATGGACCTAGAGATCGTCATACTGAGTGAACTAGGTCAGACAGAGAAAGACAAATATCATATAATATTGCTTATATGTTAAATCTAAAACAAGGGGTGCAAATGAACTTATCTACAAAACAGAAATAGAGTTACAGATGTAGAAAACAAACTTATGGACACCAGGGGGTAAGGAGGGGGAGGGATAAATTGGAAGATTGGGATTGAAGTATACACACTACTATATATAAGATAGATAACTAACAAGGACCTACTGTATAGCACAGGGAACTCTACTCAATACTCTGTAATGGCCTATATGGGAAAAGAATCTAAAAAAGAGTGGATATATGTATATGTATAACTGATTCACTTTGTTGTACACCTGAAACTAACACAACATTGTAAATCAACTATACTCTAACAAAAATTAAAACAAACAAAACAAAACAAAAAAAATAAACTTTTTTTAAAAGGCTACAACAAAATACAAATAAGGGCATTATATAATGATAAAGGAATCAGTACAAAAGAAGACAGTAAACTCATTAACACATATGCACCCAATACAGGAGCACCTAAATATATAAAGCATATACTAACAGACATCAATGAAGAAACTGACAATAATACAATAATAGTAGGGGACTTTAACACCCCAATTACATCAATGAATATATCATCCAGACAGAAACTCAATAAGGCAACAGTGGCCTTAAATGACACAATAGACTAATTGGACTTAATAGATATCTACAGGACACTCCATACTAAAACAGCAGAATACTCATTCTTTTCAAGGGCACATGGAACGTTCTCCAGGATAGGTCACATGTTAGGCCACAAAACAAGTCTCAACAGATTTAAGAGGTTAGAAATTATATCAAGCATTTTTTTAACCACAACTTTGTGAGACTAGAAATCAATTACAGAAAGTAAAATGGGAAAGAACTAACATGTGGTGACTAAACATTATGCTGCTAAAAATCCAATAGGTCAAAGAGGATATAAGAGGAAGAAATCAAAGCAGATATCAGAAAATACTTCAGGCAAATGAAAATGAAAACAGAACTCACCAAAAACTATAGGATTCAATGAAAGCAGATCTAAGAGGAAAGTTTACAGTGATACAGGCCTTCTTCAAGAAATAAGAAAAGTTTCATATAAACAATCTAACCTACCAACTAAGGGAAGTAGAAAAAGAAGGATAAAAAACAAAGCCCAAAGTCAGAAGAAGGAAGGAAATAATAAAGATCAGAGAGGAAATAAATAAAGTAGAGATAAAAAAATAGAAAAGATTAATAAAACCAAGAGCTACATTTTTGAAAAGATAAACAAAATTGATAAACCTTTAGCCTGACTTACCAAGAAGAAAAGAAACAGGACCCAAACAAACAAAATAAGAAATGAAAGATGAAAATAACAACCAATACCACTGAGATACAATCATAAGAGAATACCACAAACAGTTGTATGCCAACAAGTTGGACAACCTGGAAGAAATGGACAAATTTCTAGAGACATACAATATGTCAAGTCTGAATTGAGAAGAAATAGGCAATTTGAACAGACTGATCACTAGTAGTGAAATTGAATTTAGAATTTAAAAAACTCTCAGCAAACAGAAGTCCAGGACCATACAGCTTTACAAGGGAATTTTACCAAACATAAAGAAGAACTAATACCTATCCTTCTCAAATTATTCCAAAAAATTGAAGAGGACTGAACACTCCCAAATTCATTCTACAAGGCCATCATTACCCTGTTGATTGGATATTACAGTCCAATATCTTTGACAAATATAGGTGCAAAAATCTTCAACAAAATATTGGCAAACCAAATCCAACAATATATAAAAAGGATCATACACCATGATAAAGATAGATTTATTCCAAGGACGAAAGATGGCTCAATATCTATAAATCAATCAGTGTCATGAACCACATTAACAAAATGAAGGATAAATATCACATGATCACCTCAAGAGATAAAGAAAAAACATTTGACAAATTTCAACATCCATTCATGATAAAAACTCTAATCAAAATCAGTATAGAGGGAACATATCTCAACATGATAAAGGCCATTTACAACAGCCCCACAGCTAACATCATACTCAACAGTGAAAAGCTGAAAGCCTTTCCTCTAAAATCAGGAACATGATAAGGAAGTTCACTCTCACTACTTCTGTTTAACATAATATTGGAAGTCCTAGCCACAGCAATCAAACAAAAAAAAGAAATAAAAATTATCCATATTGGAAGGAAAGTAGTAAAACTGTCACTATTTGCAGATGACATGGTACTATATACAGAAAGCCCTAAAGTCTCCACCAAAAAATGATTAGAATAAATGAATTCAGTAAAGTTGCAGGACAGAAGATTAATAAACAGAACTCTATTGCTTTTCTATACACTAATTATGAACTATCAGAAAGAAAGCAAGAAAACAATCCTGTTTAAAATCACAATGTAAAGAATAAAATAACTCGGAATAAACTTAACCAAAGAGGTGAAAATACTATACTCTGAAGACTGTAAAACACTGATGAAGGAAATTAAACCTGAAGTAAAGAAATGGAAAGATATCCCAGGTCCTTGGATTGGAAGAACTGATATTGTTAAAATTGTCATACTACCCAAAGCAATCTACAGATTTAATGCAATTCCTATCAAAATACCCATGACATTTCCCACAGAACTAGAATTAAATAATCCTAAAATTCATATGGAACCACAACATACCCTGAATAGCCAAAGAAATCTTGAGAAAAAAGAACAAAGCTGGAGGTATCACCTTCCTGATTTCAGACTATACTAAAAAACTACTGTAATCAAAACAGCATAGTTTAATGGAACAGAATAGAGAGCCCAGCCATAAATCCACACATCTATGGTCAATTTTTCTATGACAAAGGAGAGAAGAATACACAATGGAGAAAAGACAGTCTCTTCAATAAGTGGTGCTGGGAAAACTGGACAGCTATGAGTAAAAGAATGAGATTAGAACATTTACTCATACCATATACAAAAACAAACTCAAAATGGATGAAAGACCTCAATGTAGGACCTGAAACCATAAAACTCTTAGCAGAGAGCTTTGGCGGAACACTCTTCAACATAAATCCTAGCAATATTCTTTTGATCTGTCTCCTAAGGCAAAAGAAATAAAAGCAAAAAGAAACAAATGGGACCTAACTAAACTTAAAACTTTTGCACTGCAAAGGAAACCATAAACAAAATTAAAAGACAACCTACTGAATGGGAGAAAATATTTGCAAATGATGTGACTGACAAGGGGTTAATATCCAAATATTATATAAACAGCTCATACAACTCAATATCAAAAAAAAAAACAAAAAAATTTGGCAAAAGATCTGAACAGACATGTTTCCAAAGAAGACATACAGATGGCTAACAGGCACATGATAAGATGCTCAACATGGCTAATTATTAAAGAAATGCAAATCAAAATAAGATATCACCTCACACCTGTCAGAATGGCTGTCATCAAACACTAAATAAAAAATGTTGGAGAGGGCTTCCCTGGTGGTGCCGTGGTTAAGAATCTGCCTATCAGTGCAGGGGACATGGGCTTGAGCCCTGGTCCAGGAAGATCCCACATGCCACAGAGCAACTAAACACGTGCACCAAAACTACTGAGCCTGTGCTCTAGAGCCCATGAGCCACAACTACTGAGGCTGCACACCACAACTACTGAAGCCCACGCACCTAGAGCCTGTGCTCTGCTACAAGAGAAGCCACTGCA
This sequence comes from Balaenoptera ricei, assembly GCF_028023285.1. NCBI lineage: Eukaryota > Metazoa > Chordata > Mammalia > Artiodactyla > Balaenopteridae > Balaenoptera > Balaenoptera ricei. The sequence continues at coordinate 156,671,804 of NC_082640.1, forward strand.
ATGAGAAGTCTGTGGCACACCGCAGTGAAGAGTAGCCCCCACTTGCTGCAACTAGAGAAGGCCCATGCACAACAAAAAAGACCTAACGCAGCCAAAAATATTAAAAAAAAAATGTTGGAGAGCATGTGGAGAGCATGAGGCGAAAAGGGAAACTGTACACTCTTAGTGTGAATGTAAATTGATGCAGCCACTATGGAAACAGTATGGAAGTTCCTCAAAAAATGGAAATTTTTGAGGAACCAGCAATTCCACTTCTGGGTATATATCCAGAAAATAATGAAAATACTAATTTGAAAAGATACATGCACCTCAATGTTCATAGCAGTACTATTTACAATAGCCAATACGTGAAAGCAACACAAGTGTCTATCAATAGATGAATCGTTAAAGAAGATGTGGTATGCATATATATATATAAATATAATAGAATGGAATATTACTCGGTCATAAAAAATAATGAAATTCTGCCATTTGCATTAACATAGATGGACCTAGAGAATATTACACTTAGTGAAATGTCAGACAGATAAGGACAAATATATGATATCACTTATACGTGGAATATAAAAAATAATACAAATGAATGTATATAGCAAAACAGAGAGACTCACAGATATAGAAAACAAACTAGTTGTTACCAGTGAGTAGATGGAAAATGGTAGGGACAAATAGTAGTATGGGATTAAAAGATACAAACTATTATGTATAAAATAGATAAGCAACAAGGATATATTTTATAACATAAGGAATTATAGCCATTATCTTGTAATAACTTTTAATGGAGTATTATCTGTAAAAATACTGAATCACTATGATGTATACCTGAAACTAACATAATATTGTAAATCAACTATACTTCAACTAAAAAAATGGAGATCTGATAGAAACAATAACTGCTGCATCCTTTAATGTTGGCACTTTATGTCCATATTCCCACTCCAAACACAACGTTGTCTTTGATTTACTATGCTGCTAGGGTTAAAGGGACATTTAAAAGTCTTCCACCTGTAGTGTGATGATGATAGTCCTTATTCCAGAGGCCAAAACCCTATGAGGAGGTTATTTCAAATGCCAAAGGTATCAATCCCAGTTAAATACCTTGGAACCTGGGGAAGTGACCACTGGGTAGGACAGCAAACCACTGAACCCACTGTACACTGGACTTCAGCCTAAACTCCATTTATTGGCTGCCGTCCATAAGCTCCCACTATAAGAGGGTCCACGATGATACTTTGGAGCTCTGAGTATCAATATCAATGCAGACACATTGTCCAATAACTCTCTCAAAGCCTAGGTATTTCTTTATCCCTAGTGTACAGACTCCCAAGAAAATGGCTATAGGTGTCGGGGGAAGGACTGGGAAAACCATTACATTATATATATACATAATGTTGATGTGAGCTTCCTAGGAACCTAGTGATTTCTTTAGTCAACAGATTCTGTATCTGAAAATCAGCTTTGTTCCAGGAACTGGACAGGGTTTATGATTTTTTATTGTCACAACCATTCTTAGCCTCTTGCTCTTCCATTTTTGCCTTCTTCTGATTATAGATGGTAAACAACACCCTTTTTGCTTACTCATATTTTGCCACTTGAGATACCATGATTTGTTACCACCTCAAAAGTTCCTACAAATAAATTCCTTTAGCTGCCTCTCCAACCTTGGAAATTTTATAGTAATTGTGGTCCTAAAGCTTCTGGCTGTTAAGTACAGCGTCCTGGCTTCTGTAACTTCAATGGTCCTAACTTTCCCAATGGCTGTTAACACCTATCTGTGACAAGCTGTCCTATCAACAAACTGCACTACAAAAGAGACACAACTAAACTCCTTTGAGATGTTGCTGCCCCTTGCACCACTGCATTCTTTTTTTTTTTAAGCTTTAAAATTTTTTTTATTTATTTTATTTTATTTATTTTTGGCTGTGTTGGGTCTTTGTTGCTGTGTGTGGGCTCCTCTTCATTGCAGTGCACAGGCTTCTTATTGCGGTGGCTTCTCTTGTTGCGGAGCACGGGCTCTAGGCCTGCGGACTTCAGTAGTTGTGGTGCGTGGGCTCAGTAGTTGTGGCACACGGGCTCAGTAGTTGTGGCTTGCGGGCTCTAGAGCGCAGGCTCAGTAGTTGTGGCGCATGGGCCTAGTTGCTCCGCGGCATGTGGGATCTTCCCGGACCAGGGCTTGAACCCTTGTCCCCTGCATTGGCAGGAGGATTCTTAACCACTGCACCACCAGGGAAGCCCCACCAGTTCATTCTTGATGGGTCTTCTGGCCTGACATAATACATGCAATGTGGCATGCCCACTTCCCTTGGCCTTGTTCTTCCAACTTTCATAATAAAGAAAGCATTTCCACTTTGCTTGGGATGAGCTATCACTATCTCCCTGTATTTAATTGTTTCCCTAGCAATGAGTGTGCCTCATCTGGGGTGGGGTCCTTGCCAGGGTGACGAATCCCACATCTCAAGAAAGTGCCCCAAATCAATGAATTCATGCTTACCTTGATTTAAATCTAGCACCCCTTTATATAATAACATCTCATAAGCCAATCTCAGATGTTTTCCCTTTCTTTAGCCACTGTATGCTACCTAATTCTTGCAGCTACATTAGTGTGTAATCTCATCCCTCCCTCATCAGGGTGTTTATATCTTCAGCCAGATTATACTGGGTATGGCACAGCACTACAGATATTAGGGCATCCAGGAAGAGAAATGGGGACAGTTCTTTTGGGTTCATATCAATCAGAGCCAATATCTTCAGGAGCATCCACCTAGATGTTACTATCTCATGTATAATGGTCCTGGGCTTTCCCACCTGAGCCATGACTTGCAACAGACTTGCTCTGGATGAGCATGTAAAAGTTTGGAGCTCTTGGATTCTATCTATACCTGTGAGTGCTCCCCAGCTACAATTTTTCTTCCTCTCCAGGAGATAAAGCCCACTTGTGTTGAATGGTTTCCGAGCTAGTTGATTTCTTTATAGCACTTCTGAGATGCACTCTTTGCACCTTCACCAAAAATCTCCCTGCACTCTTCACCCTGTGATATCCCTTTTGATAGCAGTAGGCACCGTCACTATAGGGAATTCCATCCTGCATATATACATCTTTTGGGCACTGATGAGATGTCCCATTGCACCACTTTGGAAGGTCACATTCATTGACCTGATGTCTACAGAGTTCCCCTGATGGCATGAACTTGCAGTCTTTGCAACAAAGCCCAAAAGCACAAGCAGCCCCAGGCCTCAGAGTGCAGTTCAACAGACAACAGGGATCTTGTTCACACTACTTTATAGATCCACAGTCACACTTCTCCTTCAATCACACCATTCCCACAGCACTTCAGCATAAAGACTGTCCCCGGAATTGGAGGATTGTGCAGACGTGATCCCTGGTTTAAAATGGTCTTTGTAAAATCTGCATAACTACAGTTCGTGAATCTCTCTGCTGGCACTCTGATAGCATTCATGATGCAAGCACTTTTGCCTACACAAACAGAATTCTTCATCATGCTGCATGCCCAGAGTATTACCTAACTCATGAGCTACAGGGGGGACAAAAACAGACCAGAGACCTTCTTTGAAATTATTAACTCCAATTGAGAGGAAGATGACATATTCCTGCCACATAGGCTACACCAAGGACACTTATAAGTGAAATTTTAATGAAAATATTTGCATCATCATACTGTAGCCAGGAAAAACTGATTTGTTTCCATTGAGAGAAATCTTCTATCTTTATTAGTAATTCGTGTCCTCTCTCTCTTTTTTTTTTTTTAGTGTGGGTAAAAGTTTATAAATTTTATTGATATTTTCAAAGAACTAGCATTCGGTTTCATTGATTTTTCTCTATTAATTTTCAATTTCATTATTTTCTGCTTTAATTATTATTATTTCTTCTTTTCTGCTTACTTTGGATTAAATTAGATAGCAGATTATTAGTTCAGATCTTCTTTCTAATATACTCAGTGTTATAAATTTTCCTAAACACAGCTTTTACTGTATCCCATTAATTTTGAAAAGCAGTAGGATTTCCAATCTTTGAAATTTGTTTCAAAAAGTGTCCTATTTGGTAAATGTTCCATGTGAGTTTCAGAAAAATGTGTTCTGCTGTTGTTGAATGAACTATTTTATAAATATCAATTATATCCAGTTGATTGATGGTGCTTTGAGTTCAGCTATATCCTTCCTTACTGATTTTCTGCTGGCTGGGTCTATCAATCACTGATAGAGAGTTGTTCACGTCTCCAAATATAATAGTGCATTTGTCAGTTTCTTCTTGCAGGTTTATCATTTTTCACCTAAGTATTTTGCCACTCTGTTGTTAGGAACATACACATTAAAGATCGTTATGCCTTTTGGAGAATTGTCCACTTTCTCATTATTTAATGCTTCTTCGTATACCTGAACATTTTCCTTGCTCTGAATTCTGCTTTGTCTGAAATTAATATAGCTATTCCAGCATACTTTTGATTAGTATTAGCATAGCATCATTCTTCATCCTTTTACTCTTTATCAATGTCTTTATATTAAAAGTAGGTTTCTTGTAGACAACATATAGCTGGTTCTTATATTTTATATACTCTGATAGTTTCTGTCTTTTAATATGTGTATTCACATTTAAAGTGATTATTGACATAGTTGATTAATATCTACCATATTTGTAAAAGTTTTCTGTTCATCACTCTTTTTCTTTGTCTTCTACTGTTCCTTTTTTTTTGTTTTGCCTTCTGTGGCTTTAATTCTGAAAAACTTTCTCATTCAAATGAAGCCTATAAAACTTAATTCCCTTATGTGCCCTTCCATCCCTTTTACAGTATAATTATCTTAAATATTTCCTCTATATGTATTGAGAACTACATTAGACAATATAATTTTTGCTTCAGCTATTAAATATAATTTAGAAAATTTAAGATGAAAAAGTCCACTGTATTTACCCATATTTTTACTCTTCCATTGTCCTTCTTCCTTCCTGATATTGCAAGACTCCTTATTTTATAATTTCTGTTCTGTTTCAAGAATTTTCTTTAGCCATTGTTTCAGGCAGGTCTGCTGGTGACAAATTCTCTTAGTTTTCCTTCATCTGAGAGTGTCTTGGTTTCCTCTGCATTCGTGATGGATATTTTCACTGGATATAAAATTATGTATTGACATTTTCTTTTAATTCTTGTGAAATATTTTGCTTCTTCCTTTTGGCCTATGTGGTTTCTAATGAGAAATCTGTTATCTTTCAAGTTGTTTTCCTCCTATGGATATGATTATGCAAGATAATGTTTCTCTCCAAGTATTTTCAAGATTTTTTCTTTGTCTTTAGTTTTCAAAATTATGATTATGATGTTAACTGGCATGGATTCCTTTGAGTATATCCTGTTTGTGATTCTCTGAGCTTCTTAAATCTGTAGGTTATGACTTTCGCCAAATTTTAGAAATCTTCAGTCATTATTTCTTTGAGTACTTTGCACCCCTGCTCTAGTCTTCTCTCCTTCTGTAACTGTGATAACGTGAATGTTAGATCTTCTGTTGTAGTCCTAGAGGCTCCACATATTTTTTCCACTTTATTTTCTCTGTGCTTTTCAGATTTAGTAATAAGTCTTTCTCTGTATTCAATATCACTACTTATTTCCTCTGTTTTCTCTATTTTGTTGTCGAGCCCATCCATTGACTTTTTGGCTTCAGGTTTTGTATTTTTCAGTTATAAAATTTCCATTATTTTCTTTTTTTATATCTTATACTTCTTTGGTGAGACTTTATTTTCCTGCAGCTTTCTACTTTTTTCCAATTGCTTTGATCATATTTGTCATTGCTCATTGAAGCATTTTTTTTGTTGGCTACTTCAAAATTCTTGCCAGATAATACCAACATCTGCATCATCTCAGAGTTGGCAGCTGTTGATTGTCTTTTCTCATTCAAGTTGAAATTTCCTACTTCTTTATATGACAGGTGAATTTCCATTGTATTCTGAACGTTTTGGGTGTTATATTATGAGACTCTAGATCTTATATAAATATCAGGCCCCCTCTGAGAGTGTACTAGCAGAGGAAGAGAAGTGTTTCATTGTTATTGCTAGGTAGTGGTAGATGTCCAGGTCTCCACTCTGTTTCTGTTGACATGCTGAGGAGAAGGGGAACCTCATACTGTTAAAGTATGGAGTACATTCATTATCCCTCTTGGCCTCTGCTGACACCACCCTGATTGGGAGATTTAAGAATGCCTCACTACCGCTGCCCAAGTGGACTCCTATAACACTGTGGAATGGGAGCCTCATTACTACATTATGAGAATGAAAGTCCCTGAAGTCTATTTGACCTTCTCTGACACCACCCTAATGGGAGGTTCCTGAGGCACCTCCTGAGCTGGGTGAGATTGGACGTCTAATCTCCCCAGATGGCCTTTGCTTATGAGGATGCATGTGGGGCTACAATTTTCCCCATGACATTTGACTGGAGTAGGATGGTTATTTTCTAAAAGCTTTCTGTCTTTCCAGGCTGCTCATTTCTTGTTTCTTTGGCTAGAGAGAGCAAACTTGTCTTGGGGCTTTGTTTGTTTGTGTCTATTGCATTTCAGGGTTGCAGCCTTCTCCAAACAGCAATGAGGATAAAAGAAAATGAAGAGAAATCACCACCATATTGTTCCGCAGGTCTCAATGTCCCTAGCTGGTCTGTATTCTTTGCTCCACCTTTCTGAACCTTCTTATGTTTGTTTTATATATAAAGTACAGTACTTTAACCAGTACTGAGCATAAGCAATAGGGAGACAAGTGTTTACCTTTTCTGGAACCAGAAGTCCTTAATGCTATTGGGTTGGCCGAAAAGTTCATTTGGGTTTTTCCATATGATGATATGGAAAAACCCGAACGAACTTTTCGGCCAACCCAATATTTTAAAAAGCATTACTCCTTCTTAAAGCAAGCAAGACCAAGTCAAAACTACGTTGGAAGATTTCAATTCTTTCTCACCTAGATCGTCCAGGATATTTTCTGTCTACCTGAAGCAGGTGCTCTAGTCTTCCTTTCCGGGGTTGAGTTTCCTTGCTCTGCTTACTGGTGCTACTGCTTTGGTACTAAAACTTTTCCAAGATTGAGCGTCTGTAGTTTCCTACTTTCTTATTTCTTGGGTATGTTTTCTTCATTGTTAATCACCTCATGCATAGGAGCAGATTTTATCCACTGAGTTTAGCGGCAAACTCTTTTTAAATCTACCCCTCCTAAGAAAGGATGTCTCTACTTCTGCCTGAATGAATGAAACAGTTTATGAAAAGGAACCTCCCAAACAGATTTCTGAGGAAACCAGCATGGATAGAAAGAAATTTTCCTGAGAGTAAATAGAAGGGGACTGTCATTAAAAATGCTTCTAACTGATAATTATCTCATAGAGCTCTGAATTCAGTTAAATTAAGAGATGACAAGACTCATTGGCCAAGAATCCCCTTAAAACAGAATCTACCCAGATTTAGAGTTAATATTTTATTGAATCAGATTTTATTCTATACAACATTTATACAGTTTAAATCATCTCATAGATTATCTATTTTGCCAAATACCATACTCTAAATTGTCTACCAAACCATTTTGAGCATGTCTTTCTCAAAATATTACAGTTTAGGGCTTCCCTGGTGGCGCAGTGGTTGAGAATCTGCCTGCCAATGCAGGGGACACGGGTTTGAGCCCTGGTCTGGGAGGATCCCACATGCCGCGGAGCAACGTGAGCCACAACTACTGAGCCTGCGCGTCTGGAGCCTGTGCTCCGCAACAAGAGAGGCCGCGACAGTGAGAGGCCCGCACACCGCGATGAGGAGTGGCCCCCGCTTGCCACAACTAGAGAAAGCCCTCGCACAGAAACGAAGACCCAACACAGCCAAAAATAAATAAATAAGTTAATTAAAAACAAAACAAAACATCATTTTAAAAAAATATATTACAGTTTAATAGGAGATGCAACTTTTAAAACTTGTATACAAAACAAAATAGCAAGATTATAAATTGTATAATACAAAAACATATTGAATATTGTGACTATAAGGGGAATTACAGAATATCAATGTTTTCTACATTATTTAGAAAATATTTGATATTAGACATAGAATTTTATCTTGACCTAGAATGTGGGTATAATTTAGTCCAATAGTGAAAAGTGATTAGACAGTCTAGGCCAATGCAATAGCATGAGTAAAATTATGAAGCAGAAATGAATCTACACAGATTGGAGTTAAAGATGCTATCTAATTCCAATTATATTGAAGTCAGACATAAATTTGTATAGAAATGGTGGAGCCCAAGGAAGACATCCTTGAGAGCCAGTTGTTTCTGGAGAAGTGAAAGATCCTTGTTGCTAAGCAGCTAAATCTAGAACTTGGTCACCTGAGAGACAGAAATGGGAAAGCTTATGTTTCCCTTTATTATGTGAGGTCTCAACTACCAATCTTTGTTCACTGATAAGTGTAGTACAAGCCATCTAGAAGGAAAAGAGCATGGAAACTACTGTTACTTCCGTTGGTAAGTCATTCATCAAGTTTGCCTCTATGCATAATTTGGTAATCAGAGTAGTATGTTGAATAATGTAAAGTTTCTTCACTTTGTCTTTTTTTTTTTTTTTCCTCTTTAAAGATGGGAGAGACTTGAGCATGAGGAGGGAGTGCTATGTTACAGCTAGGGTGAACAACTATTCCAGTTTGCCTAAGACTGAGGGGGTTGCTGTGATGTGGGACTTTCAGTTTTAAAACCAGGACAGTCCTGGGCAAAGCAGGATAAGTTGATTATCCTAATTGCCAGTAAAGGACAGGTAAAATAGGAGAAAACAGAGTTGAGAGTAGGAAAATTTATAGATTCAGTCCTTTAGTAGGTAGGAGATATGATCTGGAACAGAAAATACCACAAAATTTTGGCACCATTTGTGTAAGTGTTTTTAAGGAACTTCTAAGGATGTCCTCTGAGAGTTTAATCCAATCTCCTTAAAGACAAAAACTGCATGTCATGACCCATTTAATTAACTTCATGACTCTAATGAATCAGACATTAGTGACAGACTGCATTCAGGCATAATATTCAGACACAATAGAGTAAGAGGGGAGATGGGTAGGTAGAGGTTTTCAGAAATTTGAAATAGCTGTGAGAAAAAAAATAAACAATTGATAAAATATATGGAAGAGGGCTATTGTCTACTCTGAGCCTCCAATAATTTTAGAGAATATGGATTTTTAATGGCACCACTTCATAGTATTAAACATTTAGAGTGATGTTCTTTTAGGAGTTTGGGTCTCTGGGGTCCTAGAAATAATACAATGGGACAAAGATTATGACAAAGATACTTCGAAGCATTTTCCTATTGTATCCTCTCAAGATGAGCTCTAAGCAAAAGAATAATATTACATAGGTTTTTTGTATGTTTGGCTGCGCAGCATGTGGGATCTTAGTTCCCTGAATAATATTACATAGGTTTTTTGTTTGTTTGTTTTGGCCACACAGCATGTGGGATCTGTGCCCCCTGCAGTGGAAGCGTGGAGTCCTAACAACTGGACTGCCAGGGAAGTCCTGACATAGGTTATATAGCCTTCTCCACAACGCTGTTTTAATTAGCCTTTCCCACTTTCCACCCTCATATCTACAACAACTCCCAATAATAACTAATAAACATACTAACAGATACAGAGAACAAATATGGAAGTTATGATTTCACCCAATTCAGAAATCTTTGTCCTTATGATTATTTATATAGTTGTATTTGTCTAGGAACTTTGTTTTTCTCCTGTGGGATACTTGCACCTTGAAATAAAGTGCCTATCCATTAGAAATGGAATGTGTTCTGATGGATCCAAGCTCTGTAGGCAGATTAATGCTAAGGATACTGGTCAGATTAAAACAAGTCCTCCCCACCTACCAGTATCCTCATAGCAAATCTAGGATAAATAATAAACTTAAATACTGTATATTAGAAAGGAAAAGGAAGTCTACGTGGTTAACTATTTAACTCCATGATTGAAAGGCAATCAGAATGTATTTTCAGCTACTGACACTATATATAAATGAGGAAACTAGAATATTAGAGATGTGTAAATGTAATGTCCAGGAGAATGAAGAAAAAAGCAATAATGCATAGGAGAATTTGAAATATTAGCAGACTTCTTACCTCCATCCCTTAGGGTGGGTAGCCAGGACAAAACATTCTAGCTCCAATTGTGCATTCTCTTTTTAAGATTGTCACAAACACATTGTTTTGAGATTCTCACCCCAGTAGTGTATAGTAGTTTTGATGTAGATGTGGGAAAAGTGACAGTTTGATCTAGTTTTTGTTTATTTTGCAAAATGGTGTTATAGTAGAGCTTTAGGGAGTTAAAGGTTTTAACATAAAGTGGTTGAAGTGATAGAACTGGTAACCTAGGTTCAAATAGAATGGAATAGAAGACAGGGGCATGAGACTGAGAGGGATGGGAGATAAAGAAAGACAGAAGTATTTGGATTTTCTTTGAGTTTGAGAAATAGGTATCGTAAGAGTAAGGGAGAGCTGGAAGGATTAAAATTATTGGTAAATTGCTTAGGATATAAGAAATGGTTTGGTTTTTTTTTTTGGTGATGACAATGTATAGATTATGACTGTAGGTGGGTAAACTAAAGTACATTGAAGATGAATTGAAGAGGTTAAAAAGCATTGACAGGAGGATCTCAAAATGGCAGAGTAGGAGGATGCTGAATTCACCTCCCACCATGAACACCGCAAAACTATATCTATATGTGGAGCAACCCTTTCTTAAAATAAACTGGAGACTAGCAGAAAGGTTCTTCTATAACCAGGGATGTAAAGAAAGATCCTCACGGAGCAGGGTAGGAAGAGAGGGGAAGTGATCAGGTCAGGATCCAGGCCCCCAACAGGGAATACATAAGATGAGGGGGATATCATGGGGTTGGAAATCCTCTCTGGGAAGTGAGGGGCTCAGGCCACATACTGGGAACCCAGTCCTGGGATCTGACACTGGGAAGACAAGGCCCCTTAGCTGGATTGAAAACCAGTGGGACTTAGTGGAGGGCTGTAAGAAACCAACACTCAGTTCATGAAAAGCTCACACACAGGCTTGCTTACTCCCTAAAACAAGGTGGAATAAGCAGACCAAAACTGCCTGAAGCTCTTGTTGGTTTCTGTGAATGCTGTAGCATGTGCCCCAGCCTGCACTAGGTGCCTGCTCCAGCTCTTCTTGCTCCAGCATAGCTCTGCATTAGGGCAAAAACTGCCATTGTCGAGGACAGTGTACCTTGGAAGGGATGGAGCTGGCTCAGACTCAGCACTGAATATGAAAAGGGAAAGGGAAACCATTGCTTGTGTGAGTAGAGGTGGCAGATAAGTAGCTGCCTGGAGCTATGGCTGGTGTGCCAGGACCATCCCAGCACATGACCTGGCCCACATCAGGAGCACTCTCTGGCACATCTTGCTCCAGCACTACTCCCCACTGGGGCAAAGATGCTATTGTCAAGGGGAGAGTGCACACATAGAGGAAAGAGAACCAGCTCAGACTGGACACTCAGAGTTGCTACTCCAACACCTTGGGACCCACACACACCCCTGAGAGGGTGGTGATGACCACTGAGCATAGGAAAAGCCCCAGCTCACACCTGGCTCTGGCTTTAGCCTCTCCATCTCTGGCCCTACAAAACACCATGGGGGTGGCTGCCAGTATAACATGAGGGAAGATGAGACAAGTGCTTACTTCAGATCCAGGTCTCCCAGCAAAACCACCGGGCACACACAGACTGCAAAGGGATGCTCTCACACAAGGACACATCTTCAAGACTAGGATAGGTAACTGTTTCACTTAATTTCATAGAGACTGAGAAAGTTAAAAAAAATGAGAAGTCAGAGGAATTTGTTTCAAATGAAGAAAACAAGGGAAAAAACCCTGAAAAAATAACAATGTAAAAGAAATAAATAAATTACTAGATAAAGAGTTCAACTCTTTAGTCTTAAAGCATTAGCAATAAGACTGCTAAACAAACAAGGGAAAAGAACAGATGAAAACAGGTTTAAACAAAACTTTAGAAAATATAAAAAAGAGCCAGTCAGAGATGAAGAATACAATAACTGAAATGAAAAATACACTAGAAGGAATTAACAGCAGACAAGGTGATACAGAAGAACGTAAAAGTGACATGGAAGATAAAATAATGGAAATCACCTAACCAGAACAGAAAAAAGAAAAATAAATTTTTAAAAATGAGGATAGTTTAAGGGACCTCTGAGACAATGTTAAGTGTACTAACATTTGCATTACAGAAGTCCCAGAAGGAGAAGAGAAAAAGAAAAGGGTTGAAAATGTATTTGATGAAATTATGGCTGAAACCTTTCTGAAGCTGAAGAAAGAAACCAATCTCCAGGTACAAGAAGGACAGAGTCCCAACCAAGAGAAACACAAAGAGACCCACAGCAAGGCATATCATAATTAAAATGACAAAGGTTAAAGATAGAGAATTTTAAAGGCACTATGGAAAAACAAAGAGTAACATACAAGGAAATCCCCACAAGGCTATCAGCTAAATTTTCAGCAGAAAATTTGCAGGCCAGAAGGGCCTGCATGATATATTTAAAGTGCTGAAATAAAAAACCCTAAAACTTAGGATTCTCTATACAACAAGGTTAACATTCAGAATTGAAGAAGAGATAAAGAACTTCTCAGACAAGCAAAAACTAAGAGTTCATCAATACTAAACTGACTCTACAAGAAGTGTTAAAGTGTCTTCTCTGAGTGGAAAAGGAAAAGCTAAAACAAGAAGTAAGAATTTATAGGAGAGGAAAAATCCATGTAGTAAAGTCAACTGTATAGTAAAGGCTGTGGCTCAATTACTTAAACAAGCTAGTACAAAGATTAAAAGACAAAAACTGTAAAATCAATGATAACTACAATAAACAGTTAAGGGATAGACATGAAGATGTAAAATATGACATCAAAAACACAAAACATGGGAGAGAGGAGTAAAAAATGTAGATCTTTTAGAATGTGTTTGAACTTAAATGACTATCAGTTCAAAACAAGCAGATATAATTATCAGTCAATATATATGAACCCCATGGTAACCATAAATCAAAAGAACTATAATAGATACACAAAAACTACAGAGAAAGGAACACAAGCATACCACTAAAGAAAATCATCAAACCACAAGGGAAGAAACTAAAAGAAAAGAAAAGAACAGAGAAAAACTATATAAACAACCGGAAAACAATCAACAAAATGGCAATAAGTCCATACCTATCAATAATCACTTTAAATGTCAATGGACTAAATATTTCGATCAAAAGACATAGGGTGGCTGACTGGATAATAAGACAAGACCTATCTATATGCTACCTACAAGAGACTCACTTCAGTACTAAAGACACACACAGACTGAAAGTGAGGGGTTGAAAAAGATAGTTCATGCAAATGGAAATGAAAAGAAATCTGGGTAACAATACACATATCAGACAAAGTAGACTGTAAAACAAAGTCTATAACAAAAGACAAGGCATCTCAAATAAACAACCTAACCTACTATCTGAAAGAATTAGAAAAAGAAGAACAAACAAAGCCCAAAGTCAGCAGAGGAAGGAAATAGTAAGGATCAGAGAGGAAATAAATTAAAAAGAGATAAAAATTAAAAAGATCAATGAAACCAAGTTCTGTTTTTTTGGTTTTTAAAAAATTTATTTATTTTATTTATTTTGGCTGTGTTGGGCCTTCATTGCTACGTGTGGGTTTCTCTAGTTTCGGCGAGTGGGGGCTACTCTTCATTGCATTGCGCAGGCTTCTCATTGTGGTGGCTTCTCTTGTTGCGGAGCACAGGCTCTAGGCACACGGGCTTCAGTAGTTGTGGCTCATAGGCTCTAGAGCACAGGCTCAGTAGTTGTGTCGCACGGGCTTAGTTGTTCCGCGGCATGTGGGATCTTCCTGGGCCAGGGCTCGAACCCATGTCCCCTGCATTGGTAGGCGGATTCTTAACCACTGTGCCACCAGGGAAGCCCCAAGTTCTGGTGTTTTGATAAGAAAAAGAAAATTCACAAGCCTTTAGCCAGATCATTAAGAAAAAAAGAGAAAGGACCCAAATATACAAAAAGAAATGAAAGGGGGGCTTCCCTGGTGGCGCAGTGGTTGAGAGTCTGCCTGCCGGTGCAAGGGACAAGAGTTCGAGCCCTGGTCTGGAAAGATACCACATGCCGTGGAGCAACTGGGCCCGTGAGCCACAACTGCTGAGCCAGTGCATCTGGAGCCTGTGCTCCACAACAAGAGAGGCCACGATAGTGAGAGGCCCGTGCACTGCGATGAAGAGTAGCCCCCACTCACCGCAACTAGAGAAAGCCCACATGCAGCAACGAAGACCCAACACAGCCAATCAATCAATCAATCAGTCAATCAATAGGAATGCTGTAGAATTATTTTTAAAAAAAACAAAACCGGGCTTCCCTGGTGGCGCAGTCGTTGAGAATCTGCCTGCTAATGCAGGGGACACGGGTTCGAGCCCTGGTCTGGGAAGATCCCACATGCCGCGGAGCAACTAGGCCCGTGAGCCACAGTTACTGAGCCTGCGCGCCTGGAGCCTGTGCTCCGCAACAAGAGAGGCCGCGATAGTGAGAGGCCCACGCATGGCGATGAAGAGTGGTCCCCACTTGCCGCAACTAGAGAAAGCCCTCGCACAGAAACGAAGACCCAACACAGCCAAAAGTAAATAAATAAATAAATAAATAATAAAAATAAAGGAATTCCTTTAAAAAAAAAATAAAAAAAAATAAAAAAAACAAAACCTTGGGGGTTAGTTCTGTGAAACACTGCATAAAATTATAAAAAAAAAAAAGAAATGAAAGGGGAGAAATTGCAACTGATATCACAGAAATTCAAACTATCATAAGAGAATACTATGAACAGCTATATACCAGCAAATTGGACAACATATAAGAAATGGATATATTTCTAGAAACATACAATTTTCAAAGAATGAATCAGGAAGAAAAAGATAATCTGAACAGACCTATCACTAGTAGTGAAATTGAATTAGTAATTCAAAACCTCCCAGAAAACAAAATTCCAGCACTTGAAGCCATCACAGGGGAATTCTGCCAAACAAACAAAAAAAAAAGAAGAACAAATACCTATTTTTCTGAAACTATTCAAAAAATTAGAGAGAACTGAACATTCCCAAATTCATTCTATGAGGCCACAATTACCCTGATACCAACACCAGATGAAAACACTACAACAAAAAAGGATATTACAGGCCAATATCTGTGAGGAATATAGATGCAAAAATCCTTAACAAAATATTAGCAAATCAAATTCAACAATATACAAAAGGATCATATAACATGATCAAGTGGGATTTATTCCAGGGATGTAAGGATGGCTCAATATCTACGAATTCATCAATGTCATACAACACATTAACACAACAAAGAATAAATGTCACATGATCACCTTAACAGATGTAAAAAAAGTATTTGACAAAATTCAACATTCATTCATAATAAAAACTCTCATCAAAGTGGGTATAGAGGGAACATATCTCAACATAATAAAGGCCTTTTATGACAAACACATAGGTAACATCAAACACAATGGTGAGAAGTTGAAAGCCTTTCCTCTAAAATTGAGAACCAGACAAGGATGCCCACTCTCACCACTAATATTTAACATAGTATTAGAAGTCCTGGTCACAGCAATCAGACAAAAAAAAGTATTCAAATTAAAAGGGAAGTAGTAAAACTGTCATTATTTGCAGGTGACATGATATTTTGTATAGAAAACCCTAAAGTCTCCACCAAGAAAAACTATTAGAAGTATTAAATGAATTCAGTAAAGTTGTATGATAGAAGTTTAATAGATAGAAATTTGGTGCTTTTCTATACACTATATGAACTATCAGGAATAGAAAGCAAGAAAATAATCCTATTTAAAATTGCATCATAAGGAATAAAATACCTAGGAATAAACTTAGGCAAGGAGATGAAAGACGTATACTGTGAAAACTATAACACATTGATGAAGGAAACTGAAGATGATGCAAAGAAATGGAAAGATATCCCATGCTTTCTGATTGGAAGAATTAATATTTTTAAAATGGCCATACTACCCAAAGCAATCTACAGATTTAATGCAATCCCTATCTAAATACCCAGGACATTTTTCATAGAACTAGAACACATAATCCTATAATTTATATGGAGTCACCAAGGACCCTGAGTAGCAAAAACAATCTTGAGAAGAAAGAGCAAAGCTGGAGATATCACCCACCCAGGCTTCAGACTGTACTACAAAGAAACAGTAATTAACACAATATGGTGCTAGCACAAAAACAGACACATAGATCAATGGAACAAAATAGAAAGTCCAGCAGTAAACCCTCACAATTAATCTACAACAAAGGAGGCACAAAGGAACATTGAGGAAAAGACAGTCCCTTCAGTAAGTAATTCTGGGAAAACTTGATAGTTACAAGTAACAGAATGAAATTAGGACATTTTCTCACACCATATACAAAAATAAACTCAAAATGGATTAAAGACATAAGCGAGGAGAGATCAAGATGGCAGATGTGAAGTTCACCTTCCCCCATGAACACATCAAAACTACACCTGCATTTGGAGCAATTCTCACTGAAAACTAACTGGAAAGTGACAGAAGGACTCCTGTACAACCGGGGCTGTAAGAAAGATACACATGTATTTGGGTAGGGTGGGAAGAAAAGTGATAGGGTTGGGACGTGTGCCCCTGGGAGGGGACTCAGAGGAAGAGGGAGATTCCACAGGTGGACATGGACATCCACCCTGGGAAGTGATCAAATCAAGCCACAGACTTCGCGTCCTAGTCCTGGTGTCCTACGTGTAGGAGACAAGCCTCCCTGGCTGGTTGGAGAACTTCTGGAACAAATAGAAAGTTTGTAAAAGCCTGGATTTCACTCGTAAGGAGTGTGCCAGTCCTGGCTTACACCCAGGCATGGTAGAAAGAGATCTTCCTTAGCAGCTGCCAGGTTTTCAGTGACCACATCACCACACTCCCCAACCCAAACTGAGCTAACGCCCTGGCCAGATCACTCCACACCACAATGTGGCACTGAATCAAGGAAGATTTGACTTTGGGAAGAGGCGACCCAGTCATGGGGTGAAGCCCAGGTGGGGTGAAGCCCAGGTTGGGTAGTGACAGCCATTGTTGGCACTTACACCAGCACCCCAGAAGCAGCCCAAACTTTAATGGTAGCATGGCTGCAGGGTATCTTGTGAATGCCACCTATAAACACAACAATCGACATGACCCTGCCCACCAGAGACACAAGACCCAGCTCCACCCACCAGTGGGTAGGCATGAGCCCCTCCCACCAAGAAGCCTGCACAAGCCCCTGGACCAACCTCACCCACTAGGGGGCAGACACCAGAAGCAAGAAGAACTACAAACCTTCAGCCTGAGGAATGGAGACCACAGGCACAGAAAGTGAGACAAAATGAGATGACAGAAAAATATGTTCCAGACGAAGGAATAAGATAAAACCCCAGAAGAACAACTAAATGAAGTGGAGCTAGGCAATCTACCTCAAAAAGAATTCAGAGTAATGATAGTAAAGATGATTCAAGGTCTCAGAAAAAGAATGGAGGCACAGACCGAGAGGATACAAGAAATGTTTAATTGAGAGCTAGAAGCTGGATTTTCCTGGTGGTCCAGTGGTTAAAACTCCATAATCTCAATGTAGGGGGCATTGATTCGATCTCTGGGGGGGAACTAGGATCCCACATGCTGCACGGCACAGCCTAAAAAAAAAACTAGAAGCTTTAAGGAAAAAACAAATAGAGATAAACATTACAATAACTGAAATGAAAAATACACTAGAAGAAATCAATAGCAGAATAAATGAGGCAGAAGAACAAATAAGTGAGGTGGAAGACAGATTGGTGGAAATCATTGCTTTGGAACAGAATAAAGAAAGAAAAATGAAAAGAAATGAAGACAGTCTAAGAGACCTCAGGGACAATAGTAAACACATCAACATTTGAATTATATGGGTGCTAAGAGGAGAAGAGAGAGAGAGAAAGGGCCTTAGAAAATATTTGAAGAGATAATACCAGAAAACTTCCCTAACATGGGAAAGGAAACTCTCACCCAAGTCTAGGAAGCACAGAGAGTGCCATACAGGATAAACCCAAGAGGAACACAACAAGACACATATTAATCAAAGTGACAAAAATTAAAGACAAAGAGAAAATATTAAAAGCCACAAGGGAAAAGCAAAAAATAACATACAAGGGAATCCCCAGAAGGTTATCAGCTGATTTTTCAGCAGAACCTCTGCAGGCCAGAAGGGAGTGGCACAATATATTTAAAGTGATGAAAGGGAAAAAACTACAACGAAGAATACTCTACCCAGCAAGGCTCTCATTCATATTCAACAGAGAAATCAAAAGCTTTTCAGATAAGCAAAAGATAAAAGAATTCAGCACCACAAAACCAGCTATAAAATAAATGCTAAAGGAACTACTCTAGATGGAAAAGAAAAGGCACAACAAGAAACAAGAGAATTATGAATGGAAAAGCTCACCAGTAAAGGTAAACATACAATAAAGGTGGAAAATCATCCACACACAAATATGATATCAAAACCAGCAGTCATGAGAAGAGGAGACTACAAGTGAACGATATTGGAAATGCATTTAAAATTAAGAGAACAGCAACTTAAAACAATCTTGTATACATATATATAGACTGTTATATTTAAACTTCACGGTAACTACAAACAAAAAATCTACAATAGATACACACACAAAAAAGAAAAAGCAACCCAAACATAACACTAAAGATAGTTATTAAATCACAAGAGAAGAGAACAAAAGAGGAAGGGAAGAAAAAAGACCTATAAAAACAAATACAAAACAATTAACAAAATGGCAATAAGAATATACATATCAATAATTATCTAAAATGTAAATGGATTAAATGCTCCAAACAGAAGACACAGACTGGCTAAATGGATAAAAGAACAAGACCCATATATATGCTGTCTATAAGAGACCCAATTCAAATCTAGGGACACATACAGACTGAAAGTGAGTGGATGGAAAAAGATATTTCATGCATGGAAATCAAAAGAACGCTGGAGTAGCAATACTCATATCAAACAAAATAGACTTTAAAATAAAGACTGTTACAAGACACAAAGAAGGACACAATGATCAAGTGATCAATCAGAGAAGAAGATATAACTATTGTAAATATATATGCACCCAACATAGGAGCATCTCAATATATAAGGCAAATACTAACAGCCATAAAAGGAAAAATTGGCAACAACACAATACTAGTGGGGGACTTTAACACCCCACTCACATCAATGGACAGAACATCTAGACAGAAAATCAATAAGGAAACAAAGGCCTTAAATGACACATTAGACCAGATAAACTTAATTGATATTTATAGAACATTCCATCCAAAAGCAGCAGAACACATATTCTTCTCAAGTGCACATGGAACATTCTCCAGGATAAATCACATGCCGAGCCACAAAGCAAGCCTTGGTAAATTTAAGAAAATTTACATCATATCAAGCATCTTCTCTGACCACAATGTTATGAGATTAGAAATCAACTACAAGAAAAAAAATCTGGAAAAAAACACAAACATGTGGAGGCTAAACAATATGTTACTAAACAACCAGTGGATCACTGAAAAAATCAAATAGGAAATTTTAAAAACCTAGAGACAAATGAAAACTAAAACAAGATGATCCAAAACCTATGGGATGCTGCAAAAGCAGTTTTAAGATGGAAGTTTATAGCAATACCAAGTTACCTCAGTAAACAAGAAAAACCTCAAATAAACAATCTAACCTTACACCTAAAGGAATTAGAGAAAGAAGAACAAACAAAACCCAAAGTTAGTAGAAGGAAAGATATCATAAAGATCAGAGTCAGAAATAAATGAAATAGAGATGAAGAAAACAATAGCAAAGATCAATGAAACTAAAAGCTAATTCCAATTAAAAAAAAATTGAAAAACCTTTAGCCAGACTCTTCAAGAAAAAAGAGGGAGAGGGCTCAAATCAATAAAATTAGAAATGAAAAAGAGGTTACAACGGACAACACAGAAATACAAAGGATCATAAGAGACTACTTCAAGCAACTATATGCCAATAAAATGGACAACCTAGAAGAAATGGACAAATTCTTAGAAAGGTACAAACTTCCATGACTGAACCAGGAAGAAATAGAAAATATGAACAGACCAATCAGAAGTCCTGAACTTGAATCTGTGATTTTAAAGATCCCAGCAAACAAAAGTCCAGGACCAGATGGCTTCACAGGTGTGTTCTATCAAACATTTAGAGAAGAGGTAACACCCATCCTTCTCAAACTCTTCCAAAAAATTGCAGAGGAAGGACTACTCCCAAACTCATTCTATGAGGCCACCATCACCCTGATACCAAAACCAGACAAAGATACCACAAAAAAGAAAATTACAGGCCAACATCACTGATGAGCATAGAAACAAAAATCCTCAACAAAATACTAGCAAAAAATCCGACAATACACTAAAAGGATCATACACCATGGTCAAGTGAGATTTATCCCAGGGATGCAAGGATTTTTCAATATCCACAAATCAATCATTGTGATACACCACATTAGCAAACTGAAGAAGAAAACCCATATGATCATCTCAATATATGCAGAAAAAGCTTCTGACAAAATTCAACACCTATTATGATAAAAACCCTCCAGAAAGTGGGCATAGAGGGAACCTAACTCTACATAATACAGGCCATATGACAAATCTACAGCCAACATCATACTCAATGGTGAAAAGATGAAAGCACTTCCTCTAAGATCAGAAACAAGACAAGGATGTCCACTCTCACCACTTTTATTCAAGATAGTTTTTGAAGACCTAGCCAAAGCAATCCAAGAAGAAAAAGAAATAACAGGAATCCAAATTAGAAGGAAGAAGTAAAACCATCATTGTTTGCAGATGACATGATACTATATGGAACATCTTAAAGATGTTACCAGAAAACTACTAGAGCTCATCAATGAATTTGGTAAAGTTGCAGGATACAAAATTAATACAAACAAACCTCTTGCGTTTCTAAACACTAAGAATGAAAGATCAGAAAGAGAAATTAAGGAAACAATCCCATTTACCATCTCATCAAAAAGAATAAAATACCTAGGAATAAATCTACCTAAGGAGGCAAAAAACTGATGAAAGAAATTGAAGGTGACACAAACAGATGGAAAAATATACCATGTTCTTGGATTGGAAGAATGAATATTGTCAAAATGACTATACTACCCAAGGCAATCTACAGATTCAATGCAATCCCTATTAAATCACCAAAGGCATTTTATACAGAACTAGCACAAAAATAAAATAAAATTTGTAGGGAAACACAAAAGGCAACCAATAGCCAAAGCAATCCTGAGAAAGAAAAAAGGAGCTGGAGGAATCAGGCTCCCTGTCTTCAAACTAAACTACAAAGCTACATTAATCAAAACAGCATTGGACTTCCCTGGTGGGGCAGTGGTTAAGAATCCACTTGCCAATGCAGGGGACACAGGTTCAAGCCCTGGTCCGGGAAGATCCCACATGCCATAGAGCAACTAAGCCCATGGGCCACAACTACTGAGCCTGCGTGCCACAACTACTGAAGCCCATGCACCTAGAGCCTGTGCTCCACAACAAGAGAAGCCACTGCAATGAGAAGCCTGTGCAGCTCAACGAAGAGTAGCTCCCGCTCGCCACAACTAGAGAAAGCCCACACACAGCAACGAAGACCCAATGCAGCCAAAAATAAATAAATAAATAAATAAATAAATAAATAAATAAATAAATAAATAAAAAAGTTCTATTAAAAAAAACTGCATGGTACTGGTATAAAAACAGAAATATAGATCAATGGAACAGGATAGAAAGCCCAGAGATAAATCCACACACCTATAGTCACCTAAACTATGACAAAGGAGGCAAGAATATACAATGGAGAAAAGACAGTCTCTTCAATAAATAGTGTTGAGAAAACTGGACTAAATGTAAACAAATGAAATTAGAACACTCCTTGACACCATACACAAAAATAAACGCAAAATGGATGAAAAACCTAAATTTAAGGCCAGATACTATAAAACTCTTAGGGGAAAACATAGGCAGAACACTGTTTGATATAAATCGCAGCAAGATCTTTTTCAATCCACCTCTAGAGTAGTGAAAATAAAAACACACATAAAAAAATGGGACCTAATTAACCTTAAAAATTTTTGCACAGCAAAGGAAACCATAAACAAAATGAAAAGACAACCCTCAGAATGGGAGAAAATATTTGCAAATGAAGCAACCAACAAGGGATTAATCTCCAAAATATACAAACAGCTCATGCAGCTCAATATCAAAAAAACCCCAAACAACCAAATCAAAAAATGGGTGGAAGATCTAAATAGACATTTCACCAAAGAAGACATACAGATAGTTTTTAAAAGCACATGAAAAGATGCTCAACATCACTAATTATTAGAGAAATGCAAATCAAAAGTACAATGAGGTATCACCTCACACCAGTCAGAATGGTCATCATCAGAAAGACTGCAAACAATAAATGCTGGAGAGGGTGTGGAGAAAAAGGAACCCTCTTACACTATTAGTGGGAATGTAAATTGGTACAGACACTATGGTGAACAGTACTGAGGTTCTTTAAAAAACTAAAAATAGAACTATCATATGATCCAGCAATCCCACTCCTGGGCACATATTCAGAGAAAACCATAATTCGAAATGGTATGTGCACCCAAATGTTCATTGCAGCACTATTTACAATAGCCAAGACATGGAAGCAACCTAAATGTCCATCAACAGAGGAATGGAAAAAGAAGATGTGGTACATATTTACAATGGAATATTACTCAGCCATAAAAATGAACGAAATAATGCCATTTGCAGCAACATGGATGGACCTAGGGATTGTCATACTGAGTGAAGTAAGTAGAGAAAGACAAATATTATATGATATCACTTATATGTGGAATCTAAAAAAAGGGGTACAAATGAACTTATCTACAAAACAGAAATAGAGTTACAGATGTAGAAAATAAACTTATGGTTACCAGAGAGTAAGGGGGGAGGGATAAATTGGAAAATTGGGATTCACATATACACACTATTATATATAAAATACATGACAAATGGGACCTACTATATAGCAGGGAACTCTACTCAGTACTCTTTAATGGACTATATGGGAAAAGAATCTAAAAAATAGTGGATATATGTGTATGTATAACTGATTCACTTTGCTGTACACCTGAAACTAACACAACATTGTAAATCAACTATACTCCAATAAAAATTTTTGAAAAAAGAATATATATAGGTGAAAAGACAGTCTGTTCAATAAGTGGTGCTGGGAAAACTAGACAGCTACATGTAAAAGAATGAAACTAGAACATTCTCTAACACCATACACAAAAATAAAGTCAAAATGGATTAAAGACCTAAAGGTAAGGCCGGATATTACAAAACTGTTTGAGGAAAACATAAGCAGAATACTCTTTGACATAAATCACAGCAATATCTTTTTGAATCCACCTCCTAGAGTAATGAAAATAAAACCAAAAATGAACAAATGGCACCTAACTAAACTTCAAACATTTTGCACAGCAAAGGAAAACCTACACAAAATAAAAAGACAATCCTCAGAATGGAAGAAAATATTTGCAAACATAGCAACCAACAAGGTTAATCTCCAAAAAAAATATACAAACAGCTCATGCAACTCAATATCAAAAAAAACCAAACAACCCAATCAAAAATGGGTGGAAGACCTAAATAGACATTTCTCCAAAGAAAACATATAGATGACTAACAGCCACATGAACAGATGCTCAACATCACTAATTGCTAGAGAAATGCAAATCAAAACTACAGTGAGGTATCACTTCACACCAGTCAGAAAGGCCATCATCAAAAAAATCTACAAACAATAAATTTTGGAGAGGGTGTGGAGAAAAGGGAACCCTCCTACACTGTTGGTGGCAATGTAAATTGGTAAAACCATTATGGAGAACACTATGGAGGTTCCTTTAAAAACTAAAACTAAAACTACCATATGATACAGCAATCCCACTCCTGGGTATATATCTGGAGAAAACCATATTTTGAAAACATACATGGACCCCAATGTTCATTGCAGCACTATTTATAATAGCCAAGACATGGAAGAAACCCAAATGTCCACCAACAGAGGAATGGATAAAGAAGACGTTGCACATATACACAATGGAATATAGCCATAAAAGTGAATGAAATAATGCCATTTGCAGCAACATGGATGGACTTCGAGTTTATCATACTAAGTGAAGTAAGTCAGGCAGAGAAAGACAAATATCATATGATATCACTTATATGTGGAATCTAAAAAAATGGATACAAATGAACTTATTTACAAAACAGAAACAGACTCACAGACTTTGAAAACAAATTTATGATTACCAAAGAGGAAACCAGGAGGGCAATAAATTAGGAGTTTGAGATTAACATATTAATACACACTATTATACATAAAATACATAATACATACACACTATTATATATACAATACATAATCAACAGGGACCTACTGTATAGCACAGGGAACTCTACTCAATATTCTGTAATAACCTATATGGGAAAAGAATCTGAAAAAGAATTGATATATGTATATGTATAAATGAATCACTTTGCTGTACACCTGTAACTAACACAACAATGTAAATCAACTATACTCTACTATAAAATAAAAATTAGATTAAGTAAAACCAAAAAGACAACATATTGAATGGGTGAAAATATTTGCAAATTATATGACTGATAAGGGATTAGTATCCAATGTATATAAACAGCTCATACAACTCAACATCAAAAAACCAAACAACCCAATTTAAAAATGGGTAGAGAACTGAATAGACGTCTTTCCAAAAAGGAAATGCAGATGGCCACAGACACATGAAAAGATGCTCAACATTGCTCATCACCAGGGAAATGCAAATCAAAACCACAATGATATCACCTCATACTAGTCAGAATGGGTATCATCAAAAAGAAGACAAGTAACTAATGTTGGCGAGCATGTGGAAAAAAGGGAACACTCATACACTGTTGGTAGGAATGTATGTTGGTGCAACCACTGTGAAAACAGTATGAATTTTCTCAAAAAACTAAAAATAGAATAACCATATGATCCAGGAATTTCACTCCTTGGTATATTTCCAAAAAACAACCACAAACACTAATTCAAAAAGATACATGTGCCCCATTGTTCATAGCAGCATTATTTACAATTGCCAAGACATGGAAACAACCTGCGTGTCCATCAACAGATGAATGGATAAAGAAGATGTGGTATATACATACAATGTAATATTACTCAGCCATAAAAAAAGAATGAAATTTTGCCATTTGCAGCAACATGCATGGACTTCAAGGGCTTTACGCTAAGTGAAATAAGTCAGACAGAGAAATATGTATACTGTATGATATCACTTATATATGGAATCTAAAAACACAACAAACTAGTTAATATTACATATGAGAAGCAGACTCACAGATATAGAGAACAAACTAGTGATTACCAGTGTAGGATGGATAGAAGGGAAATATAGGGATGGGGATGTGTGAGGTACAAACTATTCAGTGCAAGATAGGTTCAAGGATGTACTGTACAACCCAGGGAATATAGCCAATATTTTGTAATAACTTTAAATGAAAAGTAGCCTTTTAAAATTGTATAATAATAAAAAATATTAATTGAATGTTCCTTGATTTAAACTGATATTTTCTCAAATTAACTCTTAAAATTAAAAAATAGATAATTTAATATCTGAAATAAATGAATAGCAGACTAAGTGAAAAATAAGAATACATAAGTGATCTGGAAGATAGAATAATGGTACTCATCCAATCAGAACAGCAAACAGAAAGACAAATGGAAAAATAAAAGCAATCTACGACATCTTTGAGATAACGTTAAGTGTGCCAACATTTGCATTATAAGGGTTCCAGAAGAAGAAGAAGAGAGAGAAGGGAATCGAAAATGTATTTCACTAATAAAAGCTGAAATCTTCCCAAACCTAAAGAATAAAACAGATATCCAGCACAAACAAGATGAACCCAAACAGACCCACACCAAGGCATATCATAATTAAAATGGCAAAAGTAAAAGAGACGATTCCAAAGGCAGCAAGAGAAAAACAAAGAATCAGTTACAAGGGAACCCACAGGAGGCTATCAGATGATTTCTCTACAGAAACTTTGTGGGCCAGAAGGTAGTGGCATGATATATTCAAACTACTGAAAGAGAAAAACCTGCAAACTAGTATACTCTATCCAGCAAGATTATTGTTTAGAATAGAAGGAGAGATAAAGAATTTTCAGACAGGCAAAAACTTAATAAATTCATCAATAGTAAACTTACCCTAAAATGAATGCTGAAGGGTCTTCTCCAAATGGAAATAGCAGTAAGAATCTACAGGAAAGGGGAAATCCCTCTAGGAAAGGCAGATATATAGCAAGGCTTAAAGATTGCTTAAATAAGCTAGTACGTAGATTAAAAGAAAAAAATTATATAAGCAACTATAACTATAATAAAATAGTTAAGGGTTAAGCATGAAGATGTAAAATATGATTTTGAAAACCCAAAATGTGAGGAAAGGGAGTAAAAAATGTAAGTCTTTTATAACGCTTTTGGACTTGAATGACTATCACTTTAAAAGAAGTGGATACAATTATGGGTCAACACATATGAACCACGTGGAACCACAAAACAGAAACCTACAATAGATACACAATATAAAAAAGAAAGGAACCCAAGCATACTATTAAAGAAAATGATAAAACCACAATAGTGGAAACAAAAAGAAGAAGAAACAAACTGAAGAACTACAAAAACAACTGGAAAACAAGTAATAAGATGGCAATTAGTACATATCTATCAATAGTTACTTTAAATATCAATGGACTAAATGCTCCTATCAAAAGACATAGGGTGGCTGATTGGATAAAAAATAGAAAAGAATACCCTTCAATATGCTGCCTACAAGAGATACGTGCCAGGGCTAAAGACACACACAGATCTAAAGTGAGGGGATGGAAAACATATTTCATGCAGTTATGACAAGAAAGTGGGGATAGAAATAATTATATCAGATGAAATAGACTATAAAACTAGGCTATAAAAAAGACAAAGAAGGGCATTATATTATGATAAAAGGATCAATACAAGAGATATTACACCCATTAACATATATGCACTCAATACAGGGGTACCTAAATACATAAAGCAAATACTAACAGACGTAAATGGAGAAAATGACAATAACACAATAATAGTAGAGGAGTTAAACAATCCACTTACATCAAGGGACAGATCATCCAGACAGAATATCAATATGTAAACAGTGGTCTTAAATGACACAATAGATCATCTGGACTTGATAGATATCAACAAGACATTATGTTGAAAACCAGCAGAATACACATTCTTTTCAAGTGCACATAGAACATTCTTCAGGACAGATCACATACTAGACCACAAAACAAGTCTCAACAAATTTAAGAGGATAGAAATTATATCGAGCACTTTTTCCAAGCACAGTGGTATGAAACTAAAAATCAATTACAGAAAGAAAAATGGGAAAAACACAAACACATAAAAACTAAAAAACATGCTGCTAAAAATACGTGTCAATGAATAAATGAAATAGATTCAGAAAACACCTCAAGACAAATGAAAATAAAACCACAACTTTCAAAAATCTATGGAATGCAGCAAAAGCATTTTGAAAAGGCAAGTTTATAGTGATACCAGGTTACCACAAGAAACAAGAAAAATCTCAAATAAGCAACCTAATCTACCATCTAAAGGAATTAGAAAAGAAGAAAAAACGAAGGCCAAAGTCAGCACAAGGAAGGAAATAATAAAGATCAGAGAGGAAATAAATGAAATAGAGACCAAAACAAACAAACAAACAAACAAAAAACAATGGAAAAGATCAATAAAACCAAGAACTGGCTTTTTGAAAAGAAAAGGAAATTGATAAGCCCTTTGCCAGGCTCATTAAGAAAAAAAAGAGAGACCCAAATAAACAAAATAAGAAACGAAAGAAGAAATATAACAACCAATACCACAGAGATACAAAAAAACATAACTGAGTTCTATGAACAGTTATATGCCAACAAGTTGAACAACCTAGAAGATATGGACAAATTTCTAGAGACATACAACTTGCCAAGACTGAATCAAGAAGAAACAGATAATTTGAACAGACCAATACTTAGAAGTGAAGCTGATTTTGTAACTAAATATGTCCAGCAAACAAAAGTCCAGGACCATATCCACACAGAGGAATTCTAGCAAACAAATAAAGAAGAGCTAATACCTATCCTTCTCAAACTATTCCCAAAAGTTGAAGAGGAGGAAAGACTCCCAAATTCAATCTACAAGACTGCCATTACCCTGATTCCAAAAACAAACACTACAAAAAATAAAAATAACATGCTAATTTCATTGATGTATATAGATGCAAAAATCCTCAACAAAATATTAGTAAACTGGGCTTCCCTGCTGGCGCAGTGGTTGAGAGTCTGCCCGCCAATGCAGGGGACGCGGGTTCGAGCCCTGGTCTGGGAAGATCCCACATGCCGCAGAGCAACTAGGCCCGTGAGCCACAACTACTGAGCCTGCGCATCTGGAGCCTGTGCTCCGCAACAAGAGAGGCTGTGACAGTGAGAGGCCTGCGCACCGCAATGAAGAGTGGCCCCCCACTTGCCACAACTAGAGAAAGCCCTTGCACAGAAACAAAGACCCAACACAGCCAAACATAAATAAATAAATAAATAAATAAATAAATAAATAAATAAATAAATAATGCAACTGCAGAAAAAAAAAACTTAAAAAAAATATATATTAGTAAACCAAATCCAACAATATATAAAAAGGATCATATACCATGATCAAGTTGGTTTTGTTCCAGGGTCACAAGATGATTTAACATTCTCAAATCAATGTGACACATGACATTAACAAAAGGAGGGATTAAAAAATCACACGATCATCTCAATAGATTCTGAAAAACCATTTGACAAAATTCAACATCCATTCATGATCAAAATTCCCACCAAAGTTGGTATATTGGGAATATATCTCAACATAATAAAGGCCATTTACAGCAAACCCACAGCCAACATCATACTCAATGATGGAAAGCTGAAAGCCTTCCCACTAGATTCAGGGACAAGACAAGGATGCCCACTCTTGCCACTTAACACAGTACTGGAAGTCCTAGCCACAGCAAACAAACAGAAGATAACCAAATTGGAGGGGAAGAGCTAAAACTGTCACTATTTCCAGATGACATGATACATTATACAGAAAACTTGAAAGTTTCCACCAAAAAACTCTTGGAACTAATAAATGAATTCAGCAAGGTGGCAGGATACAATGTTAATATACAGAAATCTGTTGTTTCTATGCACTAGCAATGAAATATCAGAGAGAGAAAGCAACAAACCATCTCATTTTATATCCCATCAAAAAAAGAATAAAAAACTTAGGAATAAAGTTCACCAAGGAGGTGAAAGATCTATACTCTGGAAACTAGAAAACAATGATAAAGAAAAGTGAAGATAATTCAAAGAGATGGAAAAACATCCTTTGCTCTTAGATTGGACAAACTAATATGGTTAAAATGGTCATACTACCCAAAGCAATCTACAGATTTAATGTAATCCCTATCCAAATACCCATAACATTTTTCACAGAACTAGAACAAAAAATTTTTAATTTGTATGGAAACCCAAAAGACCCAGAATAGCCAAATCAATCCTGAGAAAGAAAAATGGATCTGGAGGAATCAGGCTCCCTGACTTCAGACTATACTACAAAGCTACATGAATCAAAACATCATGGTACTGGCACAAAAACAGACATAGAGATCAGTGGAACAGAATAGAGATCCCCCAAATAAATTCACAAACCTATTGTCAATTTATCTATGACAAAGGAGGCAAGAATATAGAATGGAGAAAAGACAGTCTCTTCAACAAGTGGTGCTAGGAAAATTGGACAGCTACATGTAAAAGAATGAGATTAGAACATTTACTCACACCATATATATAAAAACAAACTCAAAATAGTTTGAAGATCTAAATGTAAGACCTGAAACCATAAAACTCCTAGAAGAGAACATTGGCAGAACACTCTTCGACATAAATCGTAGCAATATATTTTTGGATTCATCTCCTAAGGCAAAAAAAAAAAAAGCAACAAGAAACAAATGGGGCCTAATTAAACTTAACAGCTTTTGCACAGCAAAGGAAACCATAAACATAAAACCATTAAAAAAACCTGAATGGGTGAAAATATTTGCAAATGCTGTGATTGATAAGGGGTTAATATCCAAAATATATAAACAGTTCATACAACTCATTATCAAGAAAACAAACAAATGGGCAGAAGATCTGAATAGACATTCTTCCAAAGAAGACATACAGATGGCTAACAGGCACATGAAAAGTTGCTCAACATTGCTAATCATCAGGGAAATACAAATCAAAACAAGAATGAGCTGTCACCTCATACCTCTCAAAATGGCTATCATCAAAAAGACCACAGATAAAAAATTCTGGAAAGGGTGCAGAGAAGATGGAACCCTCCTACACTGTTGGTGGGAATCTAAATTGGTTCAGCCACTATGGAAAACAGTATGGAGGTTCCTTAAGAAACTGAAAATAGAACTACGATATCATCTAGCAATCCCACTCCTGGGTATATATTCAGAATGAATGAAAACAATAACTCAAAAAGATACATGCAATCCAATGTTCATAACAGCACTATTTAAAATAGCCACCCAAGTGCCCAAACACAGACTAATGGATAAAGAAGATATGGTATATACATAGAATGAAATATTACTCAGCCATGAAAAAGAATGAAATTGTGACATTGAAATGAAATTGTGTTAATGAAATTGTGACAGGGATCTAGAGAATATTCTGCTTAACGAAATAAGACAGAGAAAGACATACTGTATGATATTACCTATATGTGGAATCTAAAAAATAGTACAAATGAATGTATATGCCAAACAGAAACAGACTCACAGATATAGAAAAAAACTAGTGGTTAACAAAGGGGAGAGGAAGAGGGAAGAACAAATTACGGGTATTAACAGATACAAACTACTATGTATTAAATAGATAAGAAACAAGGGTAGATTGTATAGCACAGGAAATTATAGCAATTACCTTGTAATAACCTATAAGGGAGTATAATCTGCAAAATACTGAATCACTATGCTGTACACCTGTGCAAATATTGAAACAAATATAATAATGTAAATCAATTATACTTCTATTTTAAAAAAAGATCTAAATATAAGACCTGAAACCATAAAACCTGTAGAAGAAAACAGGCAGAACACTCTTTGACATAAGTCATAGCAATATTTTTTTTGATCTCTCTCATCAGGCAAGGAAACAAAAGTGAAAGTAAACAAATGAGACCTAATTGAACTTAAAAGCTTTTGCACAGCAGAGGAAACCATCAACAAAATGAGAAGACAACCAACTGAATGGGAGGAAATATTTGCAAATGATGTAACCAGAAAGGGGTTAATATCCAAAATATACAAACATTTCATACAACCCAATCAAAAAATGGGCAGAAGACCTAAATAGGCATTTTTCCAAAGAAGACATATGGATGGCCAACAGGCACATGAAAAGGTGCTCAACATCGCTAATTATTAGAGAAATGTAAATCAAAACCACAATGAGATATCACCTCACACCTGTCAGAATGGCTGCAAATAAAAAATGCTGGAGAAGGTGTGAAGAAAATGGAACACTCCTACACCGTTGGTGGGAATGTAACTAGCTGTAGCCACTGCGTAAAAGAGTATGGAGGTTCCTTTAAAAACTAAAAATAGAACTACCACGTGATCCTGCAATCCCACTCCTAAGTATATATCCAGAAAAGACGCGAACATCAATTTGAAAATATACATGCACCCCAATGTTCGTAGCAGCAGTATTTACAATATGCAAGACATGGTAACAACACAAGGGCCCATCAACAGACAGTCGGCTTAAGAGGATGATATATATATATATATATATATATATGAATATTACTCAAATATAAAAAGAATGAAATACTGCCATTTGAGGCAACATGGATAGACTTAGAGAATATTATATTTAGTGAAGTAAAACAGACAGAGAAAGTCAAATATTATATGATATCATTTATGAGTGGAATCTAAAAAATAATACAAATGAATCTATATACAAAACAGAAACAGACTCACAGAAGGAACACAAACTTATGTTTACCAAAGGGGAATGGGAATGGGGAGGGATAAATTAGGAGTATGGAATTAATAGATACAAACTACTCTACATAAAATAGATAAGCAACAATGATTTACTGTATAGTACAGGGAATTATATTCAAGATCCACTAATAACCTACAATGGAAAATAATCTGAAATTATCTATCTATCTATCTATCTGAATCACTTTGCTGTACACCTGAAATTAACACAATATTGTAAATCAACTATACTTCAATTTATAAAAAAAAAACTTGACTTAAAAAACAAATACAAAAATAAAAAAAACTTCATTGAAAAACCCTCCTGGTTTTCAAATGGGTTGTCTATATACTTGCTACCATTAGTTATGATGAAGGCAGCGTTTTTGACAGAGAATAATTCTATCAGGTGTCAAAGTCCTTGAAATTTTTGCAAGAATTATAGGGAGTGGTTGATGGAAGAATGAGAAAGGAAGGTTAAAACTTACTGTAGTTGAACGCAGCTGCATAAATGGTTTGGATTTGACTTTGTGCGATGAGGAAAACAGGAACCCAGCCTGTGAACCATAAAGCACATATGACTTCTGTGATTTGGGTTTCTCTAGAGTGAGCTTTAGGGCAAGCAGTAAATTCTGTGGAAGCTCAAGTTTAATAAGGTAAGTATGTGTAGAGAGCTTTGTGAAGAGGTTGAGGATTGATTTTGGCTCTCTCTCTCTATCTCTATTTCATCAAGTGAAGACTGCAGAAATAAAGGGGAAGTTGTATGGAGGAATGATATAGAGGAATTTGAATCAGGGTAAAAGAAGTATTGACTAGAAATGGATTTAGAGTCCAGGAGATGACTGGTACTGGGTCAGGCATCTTCATTTTCATATCTCCCATGCAAGGCTTCTCAGATTAGCTTGGCTTTGTTGCTCTTCCTATGTTTACTCATAAGAAACTGAACTTACCTTTGTCAGTACATTTATCACAGTCATGTATGAAATCAAATTTTTGAGCCTGAAGCATCTACAAGAGGAGAGGCCACTTTAAGAAAAAGAATAGAAAATTACAATAAGTACAAAAATGAACATTTATTTAGCATGAAGAAGAAATCACAACAAACAATAAATTTTAAAAGTTTGAAAATACTGTAACATCACAAAAATTAAAAAACCCAATACTTATATTAACTTCCTGACACACTTCTATGTTTTCCTGGTTTTATAATTGCTTTCTCTTTAATTGCCTCCCTTATAAGTATTATTTTGTTATATTTTCTCTGGAGAGAACAGAAAGTTAATTGCCTATCCCTAGCATATTCGATCAAAATTTATTCTTTATTATTGACAGTTTAGAAAAAATTCAGCTTTACATCTTGTTATTGGTAATACAATAAAAAATTACATAAATTATTGAATTTCAGGAAACATCAAGTCTTTAACACATGAGCTGTAATTTTTCAGGGCACTTCAAATTTTCTTGTGTAGTAACTAATTTTGAACACTTTTATATTGATGACTCTCATAAACTGCATTACTAAGCACCTCCCAGGTGTTTATGGAGGTCTATACAATAAGGATCCCTGAATCATTACCTTTATTAGCCTCAGATTAATCTGGTTCAGATCCTATTATAATAATCTGATGATTTGTCTGTTTTTCCACAGGCTCATTGCTTTTTAGCCTTTTTTTGTCACTTAGCTGAGACTATGATGTTGTCTATGGACACTCTCCTCGGCCAAAGAAGAGGGCATATAATATATAAATATTGAATACAATGTTATAGATCCCTCTAAAGCTTATTCTTGCTCCTGCCACATCTTTCTTCACTCAGTTGATAATTTGTTTAATGCTCTATATTTTTATTTCCCTAGTATCTAGAACAATATCCTATACTTTGTATGCTCCAGACATATAAATAATTGCTTAATGAATTAGGAAACAAATTAATGAACGTTGCCAGTCAGACTGTATGCCAGGTACAGAAATTCTTCATTTTCAAAAACTGTTGGTAAATATATTTGAGCAGATATTGGGAATTTTCCCTTGCAATCCTAAAATACCAGGCACTCTGATGTCTTTGCCCCAAGAAGACAGAGTTCCTTTTCCCAAGCCTTTAAATTTCATGAATTCTCATTATCCCTTCATAAGTCATTTCCTCCTGTCTTTGGTATTCTCCTATAGGTACCTGGAGAGAACAACCTTGTCCTCCTAATTCCTTTAGAATATGTCAGTTTTTATGATTTTTTTCTCTTATAAAAGTTATATTCAAATATGAATACATTTTAAGTGGCATTCATCTACAACCCAAGTACTTCACCACCCCTCCTCCCTTTTCCATTTTTCACTGTAGAGAGAAGTATACTAGGTCTTATAGGGGATACTAAAATGAGTTAAAATCATAAATCCTGCATTCAATGACCTTGCAGTCCCATAGAGTTATGAATGAACGAGAATATAGCAAGGAGACAAGTAGATAACTTGAGATAAAGAAAGTCTAAAGTAAATCATAAGACTGATGCAAATTGACATAAAAATTGTTGTAATTGTTTCTGACCTCTCCAGTTTTGACAGGGGAAGGTGTCAATAGTTATGCAAGGACAACAGGCATAAACCAACATAGTCTTGGACAAATTAAGATATAGAGTCACTGTACTCTGAAGTTTCTTTAGTTTTGCTTTAACTTTTTATTGTGGAGATTTTTATACCACCTATTTGTATTGAGATAATTGTATAATGAAAACCCGAGTACCTATCATCCAACTCCAACAACTATCAACTATCAATATGGCCAATATTGTCTTATCTATCTATGCCCCCTCTAATTTCACACCCCCCATTTACTGAAAGCAAATCCAAAGCTTTTTCTTGATTCATTAATCAGTATTTCCTCATTCAAATTCTTTCTCTCCTACTTTTCTTACCCAATCCCACCACAATCCCCACCCTTCTTTTTATTTTCACTTTCAGCACTGCAGCTCTGATGGTGTAACTCTGGCAGGACACAGATCCTTAAAGGTCAGCTCAGAGGGAGAAGCCAGATCAGCATTGCCTCACATTGTTTTTCTCTGAACAGATGGCTCCATAATGGTGATTGGTGAGGCCAGGGTGTCCATGAGAGTTGTTGTACTGCTCTGGCTTGAGGTGTCTCTGTTCCCTTCTGGCCTCTCCCAGGCTAGGCGCTCACAAAGCCTCAGCTCCCCAGATGTGGTGATCCCCTTGAAGGTTACCAACAGGGGCAGAGGTGCAAATGCTCCAGGCTGGCTCTCCTACAGCCTGCAGTTTGGGGGCCGAAGACATGTTGTCCACATGAGGGTTAAGAAGATTTTGGTCTCCAGACCCCTCCCAGTGTTCACCTACACGGAAGAGCACGCCCTTCGCCAGGATCATCCTTTTGTTCCTAATGACTGCTATTTTCATGGTTATGTGGAGGGGATCCCCGAGTCCCTGGTTTCCCTCAGTACTTGTGCTGGGGGCTTTCAAGGAATGCTGCAGATAAATGACCTTACTTATGAAATCCAGCCCATCAGGCACTCTACTACATTTGAACACCTGGTTTATAAGATAAACACTAATGAGGCAGAATTCTCACCTATGAGATGTGGCTTAACAAATAAAGCAGCACACCAACAGTTGGAATTTGAAGAGGCTGAGAAATCAACTCTGAAACAAAATTCTACTTATAACTGGTGGGCCCATTTATGGTTTCTGGAGCTGGTTGTGGTGGTAGATCACAATTTCTTCATTTATTCTCAAAGTAATTTCTCAAAGGTGCAGGAGAATGTATTTGTTGTTGTCAACATAGTGGATTCCATTTATCAGCAGTTGGGTACTTACGTGATTTTGACTGGGATTGAGATTTGGAATCATGAAAATGTTTTCCCAATGATAAGCATAGAACAGGTTCTGGAGAATTTCTCTCAGTGGAAACAAATCAGTCTTTCCCAGCTACAGTATGATGCTGCACATATTTTCATTAAAAATTCATTTATAAGTGTCCTCGGTATAGCCTATGTGGCAGGAATATGTCGTCCTCCTCTTGACTGTGGAGTTAATAATTTCAAAGGAGACCCCTGGTCTGTTTTTGCCCTCACCGTAGCTCACGAGTTAGGTCATACTCTGGGTATGCAACATGATGAAGAATTCTGTTTGTGTGGGCAAAGTGCTTGCATCATGAATGCTATCAGAGTGCCAGCAGAGAGATTCACGAACTGTAGTTATGCAGATTTTACAAAGACTACTTTAAACCAGGGATCATGTCTGCACAATCCTCCAATTCCAGGGGCAGTCTTTATGCTGAAGCGCTGTGGGAATGGTGTGATTGAAGGAGAAGAGAAGTGTGACTGTGGATCTATAAAGCAGTGTGAACAAGATCCCTGTTGTCTGTTGAACTGCACTCTGAGGCCTGGGGCTACTTGTGCTTTTGGGCTTTGTTGCAAGGACTGCAAGTTCATGCCATCAGGGGAACTCTGTAGACATCAGGTCAATGAATGTGACCTTCCAGAGTGGTGCAATGGGACATCTCATCAGTGCCCAGAAGATGTATATGTGCAGGACGGGATTCCCTGTAGTGATGGTGCCTACTGCTATCAAAAGAGATGTAATAAGCATGATGAACAGTGCAGGGAGATTTTTGGTGAAGGTGCAAAGAGTGCATCTCAGAGTTGCTATAAAGAAATCAACTCCCAGGGAAACCGTTTTGGCCACTGTGGTATAAATGGCACAACATACCTAAAATGTCATACTTCAGATAGCTTTTGTGGGAGAGTTCAGTGTGAGAATGTGGGAGACATTCCCCACCTGAGAGATCACTCAACTTTGCAGTACACTCACATCAATGGTGTCACCTGCTGGAGTATCGACTATCACTTAGGGATGAATACACCTGATGTTGGTGAAGTGAAAGATGGTACCATGTGTGGTCCAGGAAATATCTGCATACACAAGAAGTGTGTCAATCTGTCTCTCCTGTCACAAGCCTGTTTCCCTGAGACCTGCAACATGAAGGGGATCTGCAATAACAAACATCACTGCCACTGCGGCTATGGGTGGTCCCCGCCCTATTGCCTACACAGAGGCAATGGAGGTAGTGTTGACAGTGGCCCAGCATCTGCCAGAAGAGTTTTCTTGCCACTAGTTGTGACTCTTAGTTCATCTGTTTTGCTTTTACTTTTACCTGCTGTATTTATATACCTTCGAAAACATTTTGGATCCAAGAAGACTAAGACTCACTCTTCTGATTAAGAACATGCCTAAAATTTAATAGCCTATACATTATTAAGTTTAGTCTATTGGCAGTAGAAATATTCCTACATGCATGAAACTGAGCACATTTCTGACAGTTTACAGAAAAATGCAGAGACTTTGCCTTCTGTCAGTATCAGAAGTATTGCCATCAAACAAAGGTAATTCCTAACATTTTCCTATCTACTGTTCATTGTTGTAAGCAGCAAATAAAGCTCATTTCCCCCTAAGTTAGTCCTCTTTGTGTTTCTTGAGCACAAATATGACTCAGAGAAAAGGCAGGGCACAGACATCTGAGGCCCCAGGGGTGAGTCTTGCCTCTTTTCATTCCCAAAGTGTGCAGAGGATGTATTTGTTGTTGTCAACATAGTGGATTCATTTATCAGCATTTGGGTACTTATGTGATTTTGATTGGGACTAAGATTTGGAATCATGGAAATATTTTCCCAGTGAAATGCATAGAACAAGCAAAGGCTGCAATGCAGTTCATGACGTCAGGGGAACTCTGTAGACATCAGGTCAATGAATGTGACCTTCCTTAGTGGTGTGATGGGACATCTCATCAGTGCCCAGAAGACGTATATATGCAGGACAGGATTCCGTGTAGTGACAGTACCTACTGCTATGAAAAGAGATGTAATAAAGTTGGAAAAATCACTTACATTTTCTAACACTGTGCTACAAAATCTGAAAAGACGGATAATAATAACGCTTTCCCACACAACCTCTTGGGGTTATTTGATAACCAAAAGAGAGAAAGGAATGATTTCTTGTTAAAGTATAAACAAATTGTTTGTTTAACAAAAACTCCTGACCCTGTTCCCTCAGCTTCCCAGCCAAGCTTGTCTGCTCTAACCCTTTGCCTTAATTTGGCAGTTTGGGTATCCTCTTGGGAGTATTTTCTTTGAATACCAGAATATAATCTCCCTGAGGGCAGGGTTGTTTTAACTGTTTTTGCTGACTGTTGAGTCCCAATACCTAGAATATGCCTAGTACACAATAAATGTTTGAATGGATTATTAATTGCATGAAGTTAATTAGTAAATGTAAAAATAATCTTGACACTTTTGTCTTCTTTTTAAAACTACTGTAGTTCTTGTTCAAAATTGAACTTTGAATATCTAAAATGTGTATTTATAATGCTCCCTTTGTACTTGTCCATCGCCATCTTTTTGTCCCCAATTTATCATCTCCTCAGTCTATTCTCAGTATTTCTGGAAGTCTTGTCTCTTGAAAACACATTTCTAAATCAGATACCTTCTGTAGATGGTCCAGATAACTTCTAAATGCCACTCTTTGTCAACTGAAATAACCTTTTTTATATCATTTTCCATTATGCTTTGCACACTTTGCATCCTCTAGCTATTTTCTGTTTTAAATGTACTTGGCTGTGTCATGCCTCTGCGCATCTGTATATCAATTCCCATTCCCAAAATTCTGTTTACTACCCTTCCCAACCCCCTTGCCTCGGAAAACTCCCATTTTTCTCTCAACAGAGGTTAAACATCACATCTTTGGAAAAGTATTTCCTTTTGAAATGTTATGTGTTCTACTTGTGTGCTCCTGTCACTTTGTGGTCATCCCTTTGATGCACTCTAGGAATAGATGGTAACAATGTATCACCCAGAGACAGAGAGAAGAAAAGGACATCTAGTGGGACCATAGAAACCGGGAAGCAAGAACCAAGAAGACAAACTGATTGTTTAGTTTTAGAATGTAAATCAGAGAATGACTCACGTGTTTTATGTATACATGTTCATATGGAGACAAAAGGCAGCTGCTCCAATTTACTCATTCTCTTTTGAAATTGTTTTTTGTATAAAAAATTTTTAATTTTGTTACAGTCAAATGTGTCAATCTAATGTTCTTTTATATTTACTGGGTTTTATATTTTCGCTTGAGATAACTTTGAGATAATCCTTTTTGTTTTCTGGGATTATGTTGACTTCAGTTTTCATGCTTAAATTTGGAATTTATTTTGCTATAAGAAATTAAATAGAAATCCAACCATATGTTTTTTCAAATGGCTAGCCAGTTAGCCCAATACACTTTATTGAATAAGTCATTGTTCACTGCTTTACTGGTAAATTAAGATTCTGTATTATATTTTAAAGTTAATTTGTTAGAGTCATATTATTTTCCTTGCAAATTTTTACAAGAAGCTGCAACTTTTGCAATATTTCTAATTTGAGGAAAAGCTGCATTGTTATTTTATGTTGGCTGAGTTAATTAGGGCTGAGTATGTCAATTATATCAAGATTAGTGGATAAAATTAACCTCCTTATAACAAACATAGAGTCTTACCTACTCTCTAAATTTGGGTTCCCCAAAAAGCATGTGCTGAGACCAGGGTTTATGTGGAGTTAGTTTATTTGGGAAGCACAAAAAAAGTATATTATGAGCAAGTTTCCACTGTGGGCTACTGGAGCCATTCCCTGCGGACTCTCTAAGTCATGTGAAACACACCTTGGAATACTCCTCCATGGGGTAGGAGAAAGCTGTCAGGAAAAGAAATTAGATACAGCATTTGAAATAGGAAACTGTCAGAGAATGGAAATTGTCTCCTGCAGCTGCCAGTGAACTTAGGTGGAACAGGGGGATGTAGAGTGGACCATCATATACTGTACCCAGATTCTCTAGAAAATAGATGCTGAGGCAAGGATTAAATGCATATGTATCTTCTGTAGTATGGTGATTCCTATACAGACTAGTGGCTTCCTACTTTACAGGAGTGTATTTGGCCCATCCATGGAGCAGGCTAGGAGCAAAAAGGAGTTAATACATCTGGAAGCAACTCTTAACCAATGAGGAATGTTTTGCGAATAAATCTCACAATTTCCCCAGTCCTCATGGGACAATTCTGAGGTATCTGACAGTGTCTCTCAGAGAGTCCACAGTAGAATTGTGTCCTAGTTGCTCATGTGGTCACTCACCCATTAATGTATGCTTGATTTGCTTTTATCCCTTTCCTGTCTCAGTTTCCCACTCCTTTACCATGCACTCAAATCTTGGAATTTTATCCCAAATAAACTGCTCATACTCAAATTCTTGTCTCAGGGTCCATTTCTAACAGTTGGTACCAGAAGTGTTCCTTAAAAGAAGGCTCTATAAGATGTGAGATTTTAGAATTGGATCAGTTACTTAGATTGCGACTAGAACACATAGTCCATCCAGTAGAAACTGGTGTGCTGCAACATTGTAAATAAAGACTCTCACTTGTGGTGTGCTGGGATGAGGTACAGACAGAAGTAGTGTCCTGGATTATACATTAGTCCTAGTATTTGAATTAGAAATGCAAGAATTATGAGGTTAGTTAACTAGTGAAGAAGCCATGAAGAAAGAAAATTACAGGTTCAGGTTAAAAAACTTGGGTGTGGTGTGACTGTCCCAAGACCTCTACAACAATATTTACAGAGAATCTCATCCTACAGACTGTACTGAAAATAATACCCAAGATTTGTCATAAATGTGCAGAATTATAAAGATCACTGGGTTTAGATGTCTGGCATGTTTCCCTATGTAAAAATCAAAGGTCCTATTAGAAGAGGATTGTTATCCTAGGATTTTGGATGAGGACATCTGAGGGGATGCATTTGAAAACTTGAATTGTGAGGTTTTCTTGAACACTCTGGGCCAGGAGAACTCATTCCTTAACCCTTGCTAGAAGAGAGCAGTCTCTCATTGCCTGGAGACCATGCTTCACCAAAGACTACGCTTGCCCTCCTGAAGATCTGTCCTTAATTTCCCCTCATAGCATCTAGACCTATAACTAGGGTCAGTCCTCAAAATGGCCCAAGTGGGGCTGTACAGTTCTTAGTATGAGAGGAACTGGATCCTTTCTCAAGAGAACATAGGGAACTGGCTAATATATGCCATTAGAAGCCAGGAGGATATATATAGGAATATATCCTGAGGAGACTGGATCAGGAGAAATAGAATATAAGATTATATAGGGGAAAGCTTTTACTTGTTAAATTTTTTTAATTTTTAATATTTTATTAATGTGTCATTCATTCTTCCATGAATGCTATAGATTTTAGCCTAATGAAATATCTTTTTCCAGTACTTCTAATTGCCCATGCTCTTATTTCTATTCATGTTTCATTAAAAAAATTTTTTTAAATTGGAGTATAGTTGATTTACAATGTTGTATTAGTTTTGGGTGTACAGCAAAGTGAATCAGTTATACATATACATATAACCACTCTTTTTTTAGATTCTTTTTCCATATAGGTCATTACAGAGTATTGAGTAGAGTTCCCTGTGCTATACAGTAGGTTCGTATTAGTTATCTATTTTATATGTAATACTGTTTATATGTCAATCTCAATCTCCCAATTTATCCCTCCCCACACTTATTCCCTGGTAACCATAAGTTTGTTTTCTACATCTGTGACTCTACTTCTATTTTGTAAATAAGTTCATTTGTACCCCCTCTTTTTTATATTCCACATATTAGTGATATCATATGATATTTGTCTTTCTGTGTCTGACTTACTTCACTCAGTATGACAATCTCTAGGTCCATCCATGTTGCTGAAAATGGCATTATTTCATTCTTTTTTATTGCTGAGTAACATTCCATTGTATATATATACCACATCTTCTTTATCCATTCCTCTGTTGATGGCTATTTAGGATGCTTCCATGTCCTGGCTATTGTAAATAGTGCTGCAATGAAAATTGGGGTGCATGTATGTTTTCGAATTATGGTTTTCTCAGGGTATATGCCCAGGAGTGGGATTCCTGGGTCATATGGCAGTTCTAGTTTTAGTTTTTTAAGAAACCTCCATACTGTTCTCCATGGCATCTGTACCAATTTACATTCCCCCCGGGTGGTGTAGGAGGTGATAGCTCACTGTAGTTTTGATTTGCATTTTCTAATAATTAGTGATGTTGAGCATCTTTTCATGTGCTTGTTGGCCATCTGTATGTCGTCTTTGGAGAAATACCTATTTAGATCTTCCCCCCATTTTTTTGATCGGGTTATTTGCTTTTTTTGATATTGAGCTACATGAGCTGTTTGTATACTTTGGAGATTAATCCCTTGCCAGTTGCTTTATTTGCAAATATTTTCTCCCAGTCTGAGGGTTGTCCTTACATAGGGAAAACTTTTAAATAAGGAAGTTCTTAGGACTTAACATTCTTGCAAAGACGCTCAGAGCTTATCCTCATGTGCTGCTGGAATTATTGCATCTTCATGGCTTGGAAATGTTGGTGGACTATAATAATTGAGGTGGAAATGCTAGAACTACTTTGGCAGTTAAGTGAATTTGGGGGTCAGAATATTCAGGGAAGAAGGCTTGTTAGGAAATGGATTTATTACAAATGACCAGAGAAATCACTGCTGATCCTGTTTATCTGGAGGTCCTAGAGGACACTATCTTCACTCAAGCAGTAAGAAATTCACTTGTCAGAGGAAAGTAGGCATCATTGGGACCTCAGTGGTAGCTGTCTTTGTAGGCCAGATATGATGGCCTACAATAATAGTAGAAAAAAGGAGACAGCCCTTAACTAAAAACAACATGGTGGACATAATTACTGTAATGGGCAGTAAGACTGTAATTGCAAACATTGGGCCCTGACATAAGTGTATTTGATGCTATGTCTAATAGATTTTGGTTCTCCTAGGGTTGAGATAGCTGGGCAGATAATGAGGGCATTTATTACCTTACACAGCCAAAAAAAGATCAAAAGCTGGTGACCAATAGACTAATGAAACTTCTGCAATGGGCATCTCTTGTCCAGTTTTCAGACCTAAGTCAGAATATCACTGACTATTTATTGCCAATTAAAGGAGAGACCAGGTATTTTTTAGGAAGGACCCTGAAATGTCATCACAAATATATATACAATAAATATTCCCCTAACTTGTTCCCCCAACAGGACCTTGTTTCCCAAAGGGGCATGTTCGTCAAGTGGATACACATGTACCAGAGTAACCACTCAACGGGGAAAGAGGGAATACTCAGATCTTTTTAGGACTATCAGATGCAAGGTCTGACCTAACACAGATACCAAAGAACCCAAAATGCCTCATGAAGGAGACCATGTAAGAAATAAAATCCTGATCCAAGGGCATCTCACAATGGGTCCAATGGGCCCATGAACCCATTCTGTGGTAATTTCCCTGGGTCCTGAGTGCCTAAACTCAGAAGCTGACAGTATCCTCAAAGTGGTTTTTTGGTCTATGGAGTAAAAGTTATCATGGAAGGAAATACCGAGTAAGAGGACCTAAAAGTTTCCCCCACACCCACGCACCTCCAGCCAAAATAGTAAGACAGAAGGACTAATACACCATGAGTGAAAGAGAAGATCACTAATGACTTAAAGGTTGAAGAGTGGTGATCCACATCACATTCCCATTTAATTTACTGCTTTTCTGCTGCAAAGATCAAATAAGTCTTGGTGAATTACCATAAACTTACCCAAGTAGAGGTCTCAAACATGCATAGTGTGCTGGGTATATTAACTTTACTGGAAGAGATCAGCACAGTATCTGGCACATGATATATACCCATTGATCTGACAGATACATTATTTTCAGTCTCTATCAGGAAGGAAGATCAAAACCAGTTAGCATTCTCTCAGGATGGAAAGCAGTATACATTCAAAATCTCACTTCAAGTCTATGTTAACCCTTCTCTTCTCTGCCACAATATAGCTTGAAAATAATTTGATCATCTTGACACTCCTCAGAACATCACACACGTCCACTATATCTATGGTATCAGGTTAATCAAGGGACTCCCCATAAGGTTATCAGTTGAACTTTCAGCAGAAACTCTGCAGGCCACAAGGGAGTGGTATGATACACTTAAAGTGATGAAAAAGAAAAACCTACAACCAAGATTACTCTACCCAGCAAGGATCTCATTCAGATTCAATGGAGAAATCAAAAGCTTTTCATACAAGCAAGAGCTAAGAGAATTCAGCATCACCAAACCAGCTTTACAACAATGCTAAAGGAACCTCTCCAGGTGCGAAACACAAAAGAAGAAAAAGACCCACAAAAACAAACCCAAAACAATTAAGAAAATGGTAATAGGAACATACATATCGATAATAACCTTGAGTGTAAATGGAGTAAATGTTCTGAACAAAAGACACAGGCTGGCTGAATAGATACGAAACAAGACCCATATATATGTTGCCTACAAGAGACCCACTTCAGACCTAGGGACACATACAGACTGAAAG
The DNA here is from genome assembly GCF_028023285.1 of Balaenoptera ricei. Lineage (NCBI taxonomy): Eukaryota > Metazoa > Chordata > Mammalia > Artiodactyla > Balaenopteridae > Balaenoptera > Balaenoptera ricei. The sequence continues at coordinate 156,716,547 of NC_082640.1, forward strand.
CAAGGGGGTGGAAAAAGATATTCCATGCAAATGGAAATCAAAAGAAAGCTGGAGTAGCAATACTCATATCAGATAAAATAGACTTTAAAATAAAGACTGTTACAAGAGATAAGGAAGAACAATACATAATGATCAAGGGATCGATCCAAGAAGAAGATATGACATTTATAAATATATATGCACCCAACATAGGAGCACCTCAATACATAAGGCAAATGCTAACAACCATAAAAGGGGAAATTGACAGTAACACAGTAAAGGTGGGGGACTTTAACACCCCACTTACACCAATGGACAGATCATCCAAACAGAAGATAAATAGGGAAACAGAAGCTTTAAATGACACAATACACCAGATAGATTTAATTGATATTTATAAGAAATTCCATCCAAAAGTGGCAGAATACACGTTCTTCTCAAGTGCACATGGAACATTCTCCAGGATAGATCACATCTTGGGTCACAAATCAAGCCTTGGAAAATTTAAGAAATTGAAATTTTATCAAGCATCTTTTCTAATCAAAATGCTAGGAGATTGGAAATCAATTACAGGAAAAAATAACACTGTAAAAAACACAAATACATGGAGGCTAAACGGTTCAGTACTAAATAACCAAGAGATCACTGAAGAAATCAAAGAGGAAATCAAAAAATACATAGAAACAAGTGACAACAGAAACACAACGACCCAAAACCTATGGGATGCAGTAAAAGCAGTTCTAAGAGGGAAGTTTATAGCAATTCAATCTTACCTCAAGAAACAAGAAAAATCTCTAACCTTACACCTAAAGCAACTAGAGAAAGAAGAGCAAAGAAAGCCCAAAATCAGTAGAAGGAAAGAAATCATAAAGATCAGAGCAGAAATAAATGAAATAGAAATGAAGAAAACAATAGCAAAGATCAAAAAAACTAAAGGTTGGTTCTTTGAGAAGATAAACAAAATTGATAAACTATTAGCCAGACTCATTAAGAAAAAAAGAGAGAGGATGCAAATCAATGAAATTAGAAATGAAAAAGGAGAAATCACAACTGACACTGCAGAAATACAAAGGATTATAATAGACTACTACAAACAACTATACGCCAATAAAATGGACAACCACGAAGAAACGGACAAATTCTTGGAAAGGTACAATTTTCCAAGACTGAACCAGGAAGAATTAGAAAATACAAAAACACATATCACAAGTAATGAAATTGAAACTGTAATTAAAAATCTTCCAACAAACAGAGTCCAGGACCAGATGGCTTCACAGGCGAATTCTATCAAATATTTAGAGAAGAGACAGCACCTATCCTTCTCAAACTGTTCCAAAATATTGCAGAGGGAAGAACACTCCAAAACTCATTCTACAAAGCGACCATCACCCTGATACCAAAACCAAAGATATAACAAAAAAAGAAAATTACAGACCAGTATCACTGATGAACATAGATGCAAAAATCCTCAACAAAATACTAGCAAACAGAATCCAACAACACATTATAAGGATCATACACCATGATCGAGTGGGATTTATCCCAGGAATGCAAGGATTCTTCAATATATGCAAATCAAACAATGTAAAACACCATATTAACAAATTAAGGAATAAAAACCGTATGATCATCTCAATAGATGCAGAAAAGCTTTTCACAAAATTCAACACCAATTTATGATAAAAAGTCTCCAGAAAATGGGCATAGAGGGAACTTACCTCAACATAATAAAGTCCATATATGAGAAACCCACAGGAAACATCATACTCAATGGTGAAAAACTGAAAGCATTTCCACTAAGATCAGGAACAAGACAAGGATGCCCACTTTTGCCACTCTTATTCAACATAGTTTTGGAAGTCTTAGCCATGGCAATCAGAGAAGAAAAAGGAATCCAAATTAGAAAAGAAGAAGTAAAACTGTCACTGCAAATGACATGATACTATACATAGAAAATCCTAAAGATGCCACTAGAAAACTTCTAGAACTAATCAATGAATTTGGTAAGGTTGCAGGATACAAAATTAATGCACAGAAATCTCTGGCATTCCTATACATTAACAACAAAAAATCAGAAAGAGAAATTAAGGGAAAAATCCCATTTACCATCTCAACAAAAAGAATAAGTACCTGGGAATAAACCTACCTAAGGAGGCAAAAGACTTGTACTCAGAAAACTATAAAACACTGATGAAAGAAATCAAGGATGACATAAACAGATGGAGAAATATACCATGTTCTTGGATTGGAAGAATCAATATTGTGAAAATGACTGTACTACCCAAAGCAATCTACAGATTCAATGCAATCCCTATCAAACTACCAATGATATTCTTCACAGAATTAGAACACAAAATGTTACAATCTGTATGGAAACGCAAAAGACCCTGAATAGCCAAAGCATTCTTGAGAAAGAAAAACGGAGCTGGAGGAATCAGGCTCCCTGACTTCAAACTATACTACAAAGCTACAGTAATGAAGACAGTATGGTGCTGACACAAAAACAGAACTATAGATCAATGGTACAGAATAGAAAGCCCAGAGATAAATCCACACACATATGGTCACCTAATTTATGACAAAGGAGGTAAAAACATACGATGGAGAAAAGACAGCTTCTTCAATAAGTGGTGCTGGGAAAACTGGACAGCTACATGTAAAAGTATGAAATTAGAACACTCCCTGACACCATACACAAAAATAAACTCAAAATGGATTAAAGACCTAAATGTAAGGCTGGACACTATAAAACTCTTAGAGGAAAACATAGGAAGAACACTCTTTGACATAAATCGTAGCAAGATCTTTTTTGACCCACCTCCTAGAGTAATGAAAATAAAAACAAAAATAAACAAATGGGACCTAATGAAACTTAAAAGCTTTTGCACAGCAAAGCCAACCACAAACAAGACAAAAAGACAGCCCTCTGAATGGGAGAAAATATTTGCAAATGAAGCAACAGACAAAGGATTAATCTCCAAAATATACCAAGAGCTCATGCAGCTCAATATCAAAAACAACAAACAACCCAATTAAAAAATGGGTGGAAGACCTAAATAGACATTTCACCAAAGAAGACATACAGATAACCAAGAGGCACATGAAAAGATGCTCAACATCACTAATTGTTAGAGAAATGCAAATCAAAACTACAGTGATGTATCCCCTCCCACTGGTCAGAATGGCCATCACCAAAAAATCTACAACAATAAATGCTAGAGAGGGATTGGATAAAAGAGAACACTTTTGCACTGTTGGTGGGAAAGTAAATTGATACAGCCACTATGGAGAACATTATGGAGGTTCCTTAATAAACTAAAAATAGAACTACCATAGGACCCAGCAATCCCACTACTGGGTATATACCCAGAGAAAACCATAACTCAAAAGGACACATGTACCCCAATGTTCATCGCAACACTATTTACAATAGCCACGACATGGAAACAACCCTAATGTCCAACGACAGATGAATGGATAAAGAAGATGTGGTACATATATACAATGGAATATTACTCAGCCATAAAAAGGAACAAAACTGGGTCATTTGTAGAGATGTGGATGGACCTAGAGTCTGTTATACAGAGTGAAGTAAGCCAGAAAGAGAAAAACAAATATTGTATATTAACACTTATATGTGGAATCTAGAAAAATGGTAGAGATGAACCTACTTGTAGGGAAGGAATAGAGTCATAGACATAGAGAATGGACATGTGCACACATTGGGGAAAGGGGAGGGTGGGACTAATTGGGAGATTAGGTTGCCATAAATAGACTACCATATGTAAAATAGCTAGTGGGAACCTGCTGTATAGCACAGGGAGCTCAGCTCGGTGCTCTGTGATGACTTAAATGGGCGGGATGGAGGGTAGGAGGGAGGTCCAAGAGGGAGGGAATATAGGTATACATAAAGCTGATTCACTTCATTGTACAGCAGAAACTAACACAACATTATAAAGCAATTTTACTCCAATAAAAAATAATAATAAATGTTAGCTACACAAACACTAATCATAAGAAAGTACAGTTGATAAATTGACACCAGAAAAAGTTGACTTCAGGACAAAAAATTACTACCAGAGATTGAGAGGGACATTTCGCAATGATAAAAAGGTCACTTCATCAAGAAAACATAACAGTCCTAACTGTATAGGTGCATAATAATAAAAACATAATAAACATAAAGTTTAAAACTGGCAGATTAAAAGGAGAAATAAACAAGGCCATTATATGTGATATGATGATTTCAACACTCCTTTCTCACTAATTGATAGAACAAGTAGAATATCAGTAAAGATACAGAAGACTTGAACAGAAGTATCAACCAATTTGACTTATGTGATATTAGGAAACATTCTACCCAACAATAGGAGAATACACATTCTTTTCAAGTGCACATGGAACAGTCACTATGCTGGTCTATGAAATAAGTCTTTGGAAATTTAAGAGGTTTAAAATTATACAAGGAATGTTCTCTGAACAAAATGTAAATAAATTAGAAAACAATAACAAAAAATTTAGGAAACTCACCCAAATATTTCAACATTAATCAACACACCTTTAAATAACTTGTGGGTGACAGGACAAATCATGAGGGAAATTAGACAATATTTGAACTGAATGAAAATAAACTTACTACATGTCTAGATTTATATATTTAAATATTCAAATAAAATATAGAATATGCAGTTACTATAGAATATTGCCTATTCTAGGATTTCATATAAATTTAAATAGTATGCATTCTTTTGAGAATTGCTTCTTCCACTCAGCATATTTTTGGAGATTCATCCATGCTACCTATTCATGAAGTCTCGGTAGTTTTGTCATAAGAAAAGACATATAGATCAATGGGACAGGATAGGGAATCCAGAAAGAGATCCATGCATACATACTCTATTGATTTTATGGCAAATTTACCAAAGTAATTCAATGAGGAAATGAAAGTTATTGACTCTGGCACAACTGAATATTCTTTTTTGGACTTTATTATTACTATTTTAAATTAAAATATAGTTGATTTACAATGTTATTAGTTTCAGCTGTACAACATAGTGACAATATTTTTATAGATTATACTCCATTTAGAGTTATTATAAAATAGTGGATATATTCCTTGTGCTTTACATTACATTCTTGTATCTTATACATCCTTGTATCTTATTAATTTTATACCTAGTAGTTTGTACCTCTTAATCCCTTTCCTCTGTTTTGCCCCTCTTCTCACCCCTCCCCTCACTGGTAACCACTACTTTGTTCTCTGTATCGATGAGTCAGTTTCTGTTTTGTTATATTCATTCATTTGTTTTACATTTTTGATTTCACATTTAAGTGAAAATATACAGTATTTGTTAGGTTGGTTCCATATCTTTGCCATTGTAAATAATTCTGCTATGAACATTGGGGTACATATATCTTTTCAAATTAGTGTTTTAATTTTCTTTGGATATATACCCAGGAGTGAAATTTCTGATCATATGGTAGTTCTATTTTTACTTTTTTGAGGAACTTCCATACAGTTTTCCATAGTGGCTGTACCACTTTACAGTCCCATCAACAGAGTACCAGGGTTCCCATTTCTCCACATCCTTGCCAACATTTGTTATTTGTGGTCTTTTTGATGATAGCTATTCTGAGAGGTGTGAGGTCTTATTGCATGGTGATTTTGATCTGTAGTTCCCTGATCATTAGTGATGCTGAGCATCTTTTCATGTGCCTGCTGGCCATCTGTATGTCTTCTTTGGAAAAATGTCTATTCAGGTCTTCTGCCCATTCTTTAATTGGGTTGTTTATTTGTTTGTTTTTTATATTGAGTTGTACGAGCTGTTTACATATTTTGGATATTAACCCCTTATCAAAAATATCATTTGTAAATATCTTCTCCCATTCAGTAGATTGTTTTTTCACTTTGTTGATCGTTTCTTTACTGTGCAAAAGCTTTTAAGTTTAATTAGATCCCATCTGTGTGTTTTTACTTTTAGTAAAAGTTAGTTGCTTTAAAAGAAAGCAACAGATTTCTTTTGTTTCTTTTGCCTGAGGAGACAGATCCAAAATAAAATTTATTTTTAAGACTTATATAAAAATGTGTACTGCCTATGTTTTCTTCAAGGAGTTTAATGGTTTCCAGTCTTACATTTAGGTCTTTAATCCATTTTGAGTTTATTTTTGTATATGATGTGAGGAAATGTTCTCATTTCAATATTTTACATGTAACTGTCAGGCATTCCCAGCACCGCTTTTGAACAGACTGTCTTTTCCTCAATGTACATTCGTGTCTTCTTTGTTGTAGATTGTGACAGTTTGCTTCTGGGCCCTCTATTCTCTTCCATTGATCTATATTTCTGTTTTTGTGCCAGTACCATACTGTTTTGATTACTGTAGCTTTGTAGTACACTCTGAAGTCTGGGATGGTGATCCCTCCAGCTGTGTTCTTTTTTTTCTCAAGATTGTGTTGTCTATTCAAGCTCTTTTGTGGTCCCATATGAATTTTAGGAGTATTTGTTCTAGTTCTGTGAAAAATGTCATGAGTATTTTGAAAGGTATTTCATTAAATCTGTAGATTGCTTTGGGTAATATGGCCATTTTAATATTAATTCTCCCATCCAGGGACACAGGCTACCTTTCCATTTCTTTGTATCATCTTCAGTTTCCTTCATCAGTGTTTTATGGTTTTCAGAGCACAGGTCTTACACCTCCTTGGTTAAGTTTAATAGGTATTTTATTCTTTATGGTGTAATTTTAAACAAGATTGTTTTCTTGCTCTGTCTTTATGATAGTTCATTATTAGTGTGTAGAAAAGCAACAGACTTCTGTGTATTAATCTTGTATCCTATAACTTTATTGAATTTGTTAATTAGTTCTAATCATTTTTTTGGTGGAGACTTTAGGATTTTCTCCATATATTACCATGTCACCTGCAAATAGTGACAGTTTACTATTTTCTTTCCAATTTGGATAAATTTTATTTCTTTTTCTTGTCTTGTTGCTCTGGCTAGGACTTGCAATAATGTGTTAAATACAATAGAAATGGTGAGAGTGGGTATCCCTGTCTTGTTCCTGATTTTAGAGGAAAAGTTTCACCATTGAGTATGTTAGTGTCGGTTTGTCAAAAATGGCCTTTATTATGTTGAGATATGTTCCCTCTATACCCAACTTGATGAAAGTTTTTGTCTTGAATGGGTGTTAAATTTTGTCAAATGCTTTTTCTGTGTCTATTGAGATGACCATGTGATTTTTTATCCTTCTTTTTGTTAATGTGGCATATGACAATGATTTTTTTCATATGTTGAATCATCCTTGCATCTCTGAAATAAATCCCACTTGATCATGGTATTTAATCCTTTTTACATATTGTTAAATTCAGTTTGCTAATATTTTGTTGAGGATTTTTGCATCTATATTCATCAGAGATATTGGCCTGTAATATGGCCTGTTTTTGGAGTGTCTTTGGTTTTGGTGTCAGGGTAATGGTGGCCTCATAGAATAAATTTGGGAGTGTTTAGTCCTCTTTAATTTTGGGGGATAATTTGAGAAGGATAGGTATTAATTCTTCTTTATTCGTTTGGTAGAATTCCCCTGTGAAGGCTTCGAGTGCTGGACTTTTGTTTGCTGGGAGTTTTTGGATTACTAAGTCAATTTCACTACTAGTGATCACTCTGTTCAGATTATCTTTTTCTTCCTGATTGCTTCTTGGAACATTGTATGTTTCTAGAAATGTATCCATGTCTTCTAGATTGTCCAATTTGTTGGCATATAACTGTTCATAGTATTCTCTTATGATTGAGTTTCTGTGAAATTGGTTGTAATTTCTCCACTTTCATTTCTTATTTTGTTTATTTGGGTCGTCTCTCTTCTTTTTTTTTTAACATCTTTATTGGAGTATAATTGTTTTTAGTTTCATTGATCTTTTCTATTGTTGTTTCTTTCTTTCTTTTGGTTTCTATTTTATTTATTTCCTCTCTGATCTTTATTGGTTCCTTCTTTTTGCTGACTTTGGGCCTTGTTCTTTTCTAATTCCTTTAGATGGTAGATTAGGATGGTTATCTGAGATTTTTCTTGTTTCTTGTGGTAGGCCTGTATCGCTATAAGCTTCCCTCTTCAAATTGCTTTTACTGCATCCCATAGACTTCTGAAAGTTATGATTTCATTTTCATTTGTCTTGAGGTATTTTCTGAACTTCTATTTAATTCCTTCATTGACACATTGCATTTTTAGTGGCGTGTTTTTTTTAGTTTTCATGTGTTTGTGTTTTTCCCATTTTTCTTCCTGTAATTGATTTCTTGTTTCATACCATTGTGGTTGGAAAAAATGCCTGATATAATTTCTATCCTCTTAAATTTGTTGGGACTGGTGGCCTAGTGTGTGATCTATCCTAGAGAACTTTCTATATGCACTTGAAAAGAATGTGTATTCTGCTGATTTTTTTGAACATCTTTATTGGAGTATAATTGCTTTACAATGGTGTGTTAGTTTCTGCTTTATAACAAAGTGAATCAGTTATACATATACATATGTCCCCATAGCTCTTCCCTCTTGCATCTCCCTCCCTCCCACCCCTCTAGGTGGTCACAAAGCACTGAGCTGATCTCCCTGTGCTATGCGGCTGCTTCCCACTAGCTATCTATTTTACATTTGGTAGTGTATATATGTCCATGCCGCTCTCTCACTTTGTCCCAGCCTACCCTTCCCCCTCCTCGTATCCTCAAGTCCATTCTCTGGTAGGTTGGCATTTTTATTCCCATCTTGTCCCTAGGTTCTTCATGACCTTTTTTTTTTTTTTTTTTTTAGATTCCATATACATGTGTTAGCATACAGTATGTGATTTTCTCTTTCTGACTTACTTCACTCTGTATGACAAGCTCTAGGTCCATCCACCTCACTACAAATAACTCAGTTTCGTTCCTTTTTATGGCTAATATTTCACTGTATATATATGCCACATCTTCTTTATCCATTCCTCTGTCGATGGGCATTTAGGTTGCTTCCATGACCTGGCTATTATAAATAGTGCCACAATGAACATTGGGGTGCATGTGTCTTTTTGAATTATGGTTTTCTTTGGGTATATGCCCAGTAGTGGGATTGCTGGATCATATGGTAATTCTATTCTTAGTTTTGTAAGGAACGTCCATACTGTTCTCCATAGTGGCTGTATCAATTTACATTCCCACCAACAGTGCAAGAGGGTTCCCTTTTCTCCACACCCTCTCCAGCATATGTTGTTTGTAGACTTTTTGATGATGGCCATTCTGACTGGTGTGAGGTGATACCTCAGTGTAGTTTTGATTCACATTTCTCTAATAATTAGTGATGTTGAGCATCTTTTCATGTGCCCGTTGGCCATCTGTATGTCTTCTTTGGAGAAATGTCTATTTAGGTCTTCTGTCCATTTTTTTTTTAGTGGGTGGTTTGTTTTTTTGTTATTGAGCTGTATAAGTTATTTGTATATTTTTTGAAAATAAGCCCTTGTCGTTCATGTTGTTTGCAAATATTTTCTCCCATTCCGTAAGTTGTCTTTTCATTTTGTTTATGGTTTCCTTCACTGTGCAAAAGCTTATAAGTTTGATTAGGTGCCATTTGTTTGTTTGTAGGTTTTTGATTTGTGGTTACCATGGGGTTCAATATATTATTACATCTACTTGTTTTAAACTGATAGTCATTTAAGTTCAAACACATTCTAAAGGATCTACAGTTTTTACTCCCTTCCCCAAGGTTTTGTGTTTTTGATGTCATGTTTTACATCTTTATACCTATCACTTAATTGTTTACTGTGTTATAGTTGATTTAAAAATTTTTGTATTTTAAACTTTGCACTAGCTTATTTAAGTGGTTGATTCACACCCTTCAGTATATGTTTGCCTTTACTAGTGGGATTTTTCTTTCCTAAAAATTCTTACTTCTTGTTGTAGCCTTTCCTTTTCCACCTAAATAAGACCCGTTAACACCTCTTGTAGGGTTGGTTTAGTGCTGGTGTACTCTTTTAGTTTTGCTTGTCTGAGAAGTTCTTTATCTCCTTCAATTCTGAATGTTAACCTTGCTGGATAGAGAATCCTAGGTTGTAGGTTTTCCCCTTTCAGCACTTTAAATATATCATGCCACTCCCTTCTGGCCTATGAAATTTCTGCTGAAAATTCAGCTGATAGCCTTATGGGGGCTTTCTTGCATGTTACTCTTTGTTTTTCTCTGCAGCCTTTAAAATTTTCTATCTTTAATTTTTGTCATTTTAATTATTATATGCCTTGTTGTGGGTCTCTTTGCGTTCATCTTGGTTGAGACTCTGTGCTTCTTGTACCTGTTTCTTTCTTCAGCTTCAGGACATTTTCAGCCATAATTTCATCAAATATATTTTTGGCCATTTTCTTTTTCTCTTCTCCTTTTGGGATCTCTGTAATGCATATATTAGTACATTTGACATTGTCTCAGAAGTCCCTTAAAATTTGGGGGTTTTTTTCTATTCTGATTAGGTGATTTCCATTATTCTACCTTCCAGATCGCTTATGTGTTCTTCTGTATCACTGTGTCTGCTGTTAATTCCTTCTAGTGTATTTTGCATTTCAGTTATTTTATTCTTCAACTCTGGTTCTTTTTTTTTTTTTCTAGTTCCTTATTAAAATTCCATGTTCATCTATTCTTTTCCCAAGTTCAATTAGCATGCTTATTGTTAAAGTTTTGAACTTTTATCTGGTAAATTATTTATCTCTTTTTCATTAGTTGGTTTTTTTCTTATTCTTTTATTTGAAACATATTCCTCTGTCTTCTCACTTTGTTTAATTTTCTCTATTTCTATGAAATTAGGTGAAACAGTTAACTGTCTTGGTCTTAAAGACATGTCCTGTGTGGGGGCATCCCTATGCAGTCTACATGTGCCCAGTGGCTTTGCTGGGAGACCTGGATCTGAAGTGAGCACTGGCTGTGTCATCCTCTGGGGTGTGCTGGCCACCACTGCCTTGGTGGGAGGTATGGCTGGAGTTTCAGGGGCTAGAGTCAATTCCAGGTGTGAGCCTGAGCCTCTGCTATGCTTAATGTTCAGCACTCCCTGTCAGGAGTGGAGGCAGGGCCCAAGGGGCTGGAGCAGGAGCCCTGAGGGAGTTGGGTTTCTCCAGGTTGTGATGGCAGTCGCCACCTTGGTTTGGGGTGTGGCTGGGTCCTGAGGGCTTGGGACTGTACTTCTGTGCTCATTTCACTTTTTCCCAGGTGTGCGTACCCTGGTTAGAGCCTAGGTCCGGGCTGGAGGGGTTGGCATCACATTACTGAGTTTATTTCGCCCCCCACTCTCTGAGTGTGCACAAGGACACACACTCCAGTGATGGTGGTTTCCGTCATGGAGTTAGTTTTGCTCCCTCCCAAGTGTGTGCACTGATGCATGTGCTGGCAGTGGCTGCCTCTGTCCTGGTCAGAGGCAGGGCCAGGGTCTCCAAGTGTGTGCACTCTTGTTGGCAATGGCAGCCTCTACCTTAGTGGAGAGAAAGAGTGGCTGGAGCAAGAGCTCAGCGCAGGCTGGGGAGGGGAGCTGGGAACAGGTGCCGGGGCAGTTCTGGCAAGCCAGCCAGAACCCCAGGCAGTTTTCAATCTGCTGCCTCCACACTGTGACTGTGAGTGAGCAAGTCTGTGCATGTGTTCTTTAAGAGCAGAGTCTCGGTTTCTTACAGTCATCTGGTTAAGTCTCACTGGTTTTCAAACCAGCTAAGGGGGCTCATCTTCTTGGTGTTGGACCCCAGGGCTGGGGTTCCTAAGATGTGGCTCAAAGCTCTCACCCCCCCAGGAAGATCCCCGAGCCTGTGATATCCCCCTCCTCTTGTGTGTCCCCTGCTAGGGATGTGGGTCCCAACCAAATCACTTCTCCTCCCTTCCTATCAGACTCTGTGTGGATCTTTATTTACAGTCTTGGTTGTGGAAGAGCTTTCTTGCTAGTCCCCAGGTCTATTTCAGTGAGAGTCTCTCTATATGTAGTTGTAGTTTTGATGTGTTGATGAGGGAAGGTGAGCCCAGCATCCTCCTACTCTACCATCTTGATCTCTGTCACAACTGAATATTTTTATTTAAAAAGAAAAAAGAAAATCTGCCACCACCTTCCATAGTAAACAGAAATAAACTCAAGATGCATCACAGATGCAAATATAAAAGTTAAAACAAAAGAACGTTCCCCAAAATATGGGGAAATCTATGTAATATTAGGGTAAGCAATAATTTTATACAGCATACAAAAAGCACTAACCATAAAATAATTGGTAAATTAGATTTAATCAAAATTAAAATTCTCTGTTCTCCCAAGACACTGGTGAGAAAATGATTGGGAGAAAATATTCAATGTACATATACATGAAAACACTTCCAAAAGAAGACATAAAAATGGTTAGTAAATACATGAAAAAAATGCTCAACATCATTAGTCATAAGGGAAATGCAAGTTAAACCACAAGTATATACCACTACAAATCTACCAAAATGGTAAAATTAAAAGTCTGATGGCACCAGGAGTCTGGAGGGTAGAGTAACTGGAGTACTCAACCATTGTTGGTGGGAGTGTCAACTGTTATAACTACTTTGGAACACATTTTTGGCAGTTTCTTATAAGATTAAATATACACTTATTCTATGCCCAATAACTCTACTCTTGGATGTTTACCCAGCAAAAATTAAACACATGTTCTCCAAAAGACTTGTATATGCATGTCCATTGCAGCTTTACTTACAAACAGGTAAAATACTGGAAACAACCCAAAGATTCATTAACAGATGATTGAAAAAACAAGTTTTGTTAGAATCATATAATGGAATACTGCTGATACAATCAACAACATGGATGAATCTCAGAAAGAAAAAGAAAAGCCAAGTGAACAAAGCAAGACTCAGATAATACTATTTGATTGAATTTATATGAAATTCTAGAATAGGCTACATTCTATAGTGACAGAAATCATATCAGTGGCTGCATAAGGTAGAGGATAGGGGCACTGACTGCTCAGGGGCACAAGGAAATTTGGGAGGTAATGGTATTCTTCCATATGTTGATACATATGTATTATGTGTCAAAACTCATCATACTGTTACACTTAGAGTGGGTGCATTCATGATATTGTATATAAATTATACATGAATAAGTTGACCAAAAATCATGAATTCATATTAATACTTTCTTTCAAAACAAAAGATAATAAAATTTTTATTTGACTTCTTTGATTGCTTACTTGTAACTTTTTTCTGTTACATTAACTTTGCTACTTTTTGCTTTATCCTATGCTGTATATCAAATACAGTCAAAGTAATTATACCAATATTATTACTAACAATACGACTGTTTGAAAGTCACTTGAAACAATTCTTTTGTCTGTGTGGTTATGTCATCAACATGATATGTGTTTAGGTTAATTTATTTGTTTTCAATTTTGAGTAATTGGTATTTTAGGGGTCAATTTTTATTTATATCAGTCATTTACATGATCCCAAACTGAAACCATATAACCAATGCTGTTCAAATAAGTCTTATTTCTATTCTGGACTCTCCCCCATCTTATTTTCCCTATTCCCCTCTAAGTAACCATTTTATTAACTTTTGGTTTATTTTTCCAATCTTTCTTTTTTTGCAAATAAAAGAAAATAAATGTGCCTATTTGAACCAATCCTCTTTCTTACAAAAAGAGCAGCTGTATATTACATGTAATGTGATGAATATAGCGTTGTATCCTTAAGAACAGGTCCTGGAGATCATGTCATATCAGTGTATAGAAATCTTGCTTATCCATTTTAAATGTTGCCAAGTATCCATTGTGTGGAAGTATCATATTTTATTCAATTAGTCCTCTATGGGTAGGCATTGGTGTGGGTAGGCTTCCAATCTTTTGCCATTATATGCCACAAATAACCTTATACCAAAGTAATTTCAAAGTTTTGAAGTATATTTTTAGGATAAAATTCCAGAAGGATTGCTGAGTGCAACGTTAAGTGCACATGTATTTTTGCTGAATGTCAACAAATTCCACTCCATAGAGGTTCTACCAGTTGTCTTTACCACCTGCACTGTATGTGAATTTTGTTCCCCATAATCTCACCAACAGAGTGTGATACATTTGGTAGCTTAAAGAGGGCTGCAACTTCTTTGACACTACTCCACTTGAGATGTGGGGTCTATTTATATCCCTGTAACGGTTAATTCTATGTATCATCTTGACTGGGCTAAGGGATGCCCAGATAGCTGCTAAAACATGATTTCTGGGTGTGTCTGTGAGGGTATTTCTGGAAGAGATTAGCATTTGAATCAGTAGACTGAGTAAAAAAAGGTCACCCTCACCAGTGCAGGTGGGCATCATCCAATCACTGAGGGCCTGAATAAAACAAAAAGGCAGAGGAAGGGTGAATCTGCTTTCTCTGCTTGAGCTGAGACACCCCTTTTTTCCACCCTTGGACATCAGTGCTCCTGGTTCTCAAGCCTTCAGATTTGGACTGGGTCTTACACTATCAGCTCCTCTGATTCTTAGGCCTTAGACTCGGAATGAACTACACCACCAGCTTTCCTGGTTCTCCAGCTTGCAGATGGCAGACTGTGGGACTTCTTGGGGTCTATAATCACGTGAGCACATATTCAATCGGTTCTATTTCTCTAAAAAACCCGGACTAATACGAATTTTGATACCAGGAGTGGCTTTAGAGGAACATAATTTTAAAGATGAGTTTTCTGAATTGGTTCTGGCATTTCTGAAATTGGCTCTTTAATCTGATTAAAGACTCTAATGACTCTTTCCAGTAGTAAAGAGAGTACTGATAGTCTGTGGTGAACTGTTGATTAAAGATAGGTAATATATCTGCATTGGAAACTCCTAATCAACCACTATATGAAGCAAAGAGAGAAGTGGATACTTTTGGACATTTTTTAAAACTAAGGGATAAATGACATTGGTTGGTTGCCTAATGTTGCTGGTCAAAGTGGTGAAAGAAAAGCATGAACCCAGGGATTCCAATTCCCAGCTCAGGCACTCCGTAAGTGATCTAAGAGCTCCTATGCACGCCCTGAAAGACAGCCTTATCTCTAGGAGTCACAGGGTTGAAACTGGTGAAAATGAAATACAGAAACTCATTTTGAGACAGGCTGAATTACAACACAAATTGAACTCCCAGCCTCACTGTTAAAGTGAAGGGACTGATTAGGAAAGAACGAGATCCTGTAAGTTGGGATGGGATGTGTGAGAAGACCCTGATGAAATTGTGGAAACTGAGCCTTCTCTAGTGAGTCTTCCTGACCAGGGGAAGAGTTCTCCCCACCCCCACCCAGTAGCAGCAGCCTCCCCACCCACAGTGGTAGCAGCTTCTCCATCTGTATCTGAGGGGATTAACTCTGCATTGCCTGAGGAAACAGTAATGGCCTCCCCTGAGAGAGCTGCCATGCAAAACAATGCTGATTCTCCTCAGGACCCACCCCACTACCCGCTCTGCTTCTGGACCTACAACTAGAGTCAAGACTTAGCAGACCTCTAGAGGTGAGGTACAAAGTGTGACCCATAAGGATGTGTACTACACTTCATAAGAACTATTTGAGTTTTCTAATCTATACAAGCAGACGTCCAGGGAACATGTGTGGGAATGGACTCTGAGGGTGTAGGATAATGGTGAAGGGAACATAAAGTTGGATCAGGCTGAATTTATTGACATGGGCTCACTAAGCTGAGATTCTGCATTTAATGTTGCAGCTTGGGGAGTTAGAAGGGGCTCTAACTGGAAATACCCAACGTCTCTTTGTTTAATGTAAAGGAAGGCAATCAGAGGCTTAGAGAGACTGAAATGTTAGAGTGAACTTGTCATTTAAGACTTACTCACCCACACTGAAGGGGTCCAGAGGACATACCTTTCACTAATATTTTGAGAAATAAATTTATGAGGGGAGCCCAACATCCTTGAAGAGCTCCATGATGGCTCTTCTCTGGAGGACAGATCTTAGAGTGGGAACCACGGCCACTCAATTGGGAAACCTAAATGCAATAGGAATATATGTATCCTAGGGTGGCAGGGACCAAGTGGTGGCACTCAACCCAGAGTGACAAGACAAGGAAGGCAAGATTAGCATAATGAACAGTAGAGCCAAAGCAGCAATCAGAAAAGTCAGACTCACGCAAACCTTTGGTCTTGGTGAGTTAATCACGATGCTCCTAGAAGAGAAATAGAAATTCTCTCTTGATCTAAATAAGCAGAAAAGCTCTAAGTCAAGTGAACAAAAGTCACTTAACTCAGAAAAACGGAGTCACAGCCATTCAATCAATTCCCAGGGTTAAGCCAGTTTACGGACCCAAAACCCCTTGAATGAATGGGATGCCAGTTCCCCTTGAGGAAGGACCCTGATACACTAATGAAAATTTATACAGTTAACTTTTCTCCCAGCCTTCCCTAGAGGGACCTGTGGCCCTTTACCAGGGTAACTGTACATTGGGGGAAAGGAAATAATCATACCTTTCAGAGACTACCAGACAGTGGATCTGAACTGACACTGATTCCAGAAGACCCAAAACATCACTGTGGCCCTCCAGTCAGAGTAGGTGCTCATGGAGGTCAGGTGGTCAATGGAGCTTTAGCTCAGGCCCATCTCACAGTAGGTCCAGTGGCTCTCTGAACCCACCCTGTGGTTATTTACCCAGTTGCAGAATACATAATTGGAAAAGACATATTAGCAGCTGGAAAACTCCTCACATTGGTTCCCTACTTATGCAGTGAGGGCTATTATGGTAGAAAAGGCTAAGTGGAAGCTATTAGTACTGTCTCTACCTAGGAAAATAATAAACCAAAAGTAATACCACATCCCTCGAAGGATCACAGATACTACTGCCACTATCGAGGACTTGAAGGATGCAGGGGTGGTGATTCACACCACATCCTCATTCGTCTCTATTTGGCCTGTGCAAAAGACAGGTGGATCTTGGAGAATGACAGTGGAATACTTTATTGTAAGCTTAACCAGGTGGTGCCTCCAATTGCAGCTGCTGTACCAGATATGGTTTCATTGCTTGAGCAAATTAACACATCCCGGGGTGCCTGGTATGCAGCTATTGATGTGGCAAATGCCTTTTTCTCCATACTTGTCCATAAGGCCCGCCAGCAGCAGTATGCTTTCAACTGGCAAGGCTAGCAATACACATACACTGTTCTCCCTCAGAGGCAAATCAACCCTCCAGCCCTATTCATAATTTAGTTTGCAGGGATCTCAATCACCTTTCCCTTCCACGGGATATCATACTGGCCCATTATATTGATGATATGATGTTGATTACACCTAGTGAGTGAGTAGTAGTAACTACACTAGGCTAATTGGTAAGATATTGGCGTGTCAGAGGGTGGGAAATAAATCTGACTAAAATTCACTTCTACCTCAGTGAAATTTATAGGAGTCCTGTGGTATGGAGCATGTCAATATATCACTTCTAAGATAAACAGGAAGTGGCATCTGGCTCTCCTACAACCAAGAAAGAGGCTCAATACCTAGTGGTCCTCTTTGGATTTGGGAGGCAACATATTCTTCATTTGGTGTGTTACTCCAGTCCATTTACCAAGTGACCTGAAAAACTGTTAGTTTTCAGTGGGGCCCAGAAGAAGAGAAGGCTCTGCCCCAGGTCCAGGCTGCTGTGCAAACTGCTCTGCCACTTGGGCCATATGATCCAGCACATCCAATGGTGCTTGAAGTCTCTCTGGCAGGTAGGGACACTGTTTGGAGCCTTTGTCGGGCTTCTATAGGTAAATCACACTGCAGGCCTTTAAGATTTTGGAGCAAGGCTGTGCCATCACCTTTGGATGACCACTCTCCTTTTGAGAAACAGCTCTTGGCGTATTAGTGGGCCATAGTAGCTACTGAATGCTTGATGATGGGCCACCAAGTTGCCCATCATGAACTGGGTATTATCCGAACCACCACACCATAAAGCGGGCCTGCACAGTACACTCCATCATCAAATGGAACTGATATATACAAAGTCAGGCCCAAGCAGGGGAGCCTCATGGGGAGTTCCCTGTGATCAGTTGACAGGGGAATAGAAGATCTGGCCTGGTTTAGAGATGGTTCTGCATGATATGCATGCACCACCTGAATGTGCACATCTGCAACACTATGGCCTTTCTCTGGGACATCCCTGAAGGATAGTGGTGAAGAGAAATTCTCCCAGTGGACAGAACTTTGGGGAGTTCACTTAGTTGTGCACATTGCTTACAAGGAGAAAAGGCCAGATCTGTGACTATATACCAATTCATGGGCTGTGACCAAAGGTTTGTTCTGCATGGTTAGGGACATCGAAGGAACATGATTTGAAAATTGGTGACAAAGAAATATGGGAAAGAGGTATGTGGATAGACCTCTCCGAATGGTCAAAAAACATGAAGGTATTTGTGTCCCATGTGAATGCTCACCAAAAGCTTATCTCAGCAGAGGATTTTAATAACCAAGTGGATAGGATGACCCATTCTGTGGATACCAGTCAGCCTCTTTCCCCAGCCACCCGTCATCACCCAATGGGCTCATTAACAAAGTGGCCATGGTGGCAGGGCAGGGTTGGCAGTTATACATGGGCTTCGCAACATGGACATCCACTCACCAAGGATGACCAAGCTATGGCCACCACTAACTGCCCAATCTTCAGTGGCAGAGACCAACACTGAGCCCCAAATTTGGCAACATTTCCTGCGGTGATCAGACAGCTACCTGGTGGGTGCGTACCAGAAGAGGGTTCATTTACACTGGACTGCTTCCAGTACAGAAGGGGAAGCATTTTATTCTTACTGGAGTAGACACTCTGGATGTAATTTGCCCTCCCTGCACCCAATGCTTCTGTCAAAGATACCATCCATGGACTTACAGAATGCCTTATCCACCACCATGGTATTTATTCCACACAGCATTGCCTCTGATCAAGGAACTCACTTCATAGGGGAAAAAATGTGGCAATTGGTCCATGCTTATAGAATTCACTGGTCTTACCATGTTCCCCACCATCCTGAAGCAGCTGTCTTGACAGAATGGTGGAATGGCCTTTTGAAGACTCAGTTATAGTGCCAGCTAGGTGGCCATACCTTGCAGGGCTGGAGCAAGGGTCTCCAGAATGCTGTATATGCCCTGAATCAATGTCCAATATATGGTGCTGTTTCTCCCAAATCCAGGATTCATGGGCCCAGGAATCAAGGTGGAAATGGAATTGACACCACTCATTATTAACCTTAGTGACCCACTAGCAAAATTTTTGCTTCCTGTTCCCATGACTTTACACTTTGCTGGCCTAGAGGTCTTAGTCCTAGAGGGAGGAATGCTTCCACCAGGAGACACAACAATGATTCTATTAACTGGAAGTTAGGACTGCCACCTGGCATCATCAAAACATCTACAAACAATAAATGCTAGAGATGGTGTGGAGAAAAGGGAACCCTCTCGCACTGTTGGTGGGAATGTAAATTGATATAGTCACTTTGGAGAACAGTATGGAGATTCCTTAAAAAACTAAAAATAGAACTACCATACAACCCAGCAATCCCACTACTGAGCATATACCCTGAGAAAACCATAATTAAAAAAGAGTCCTGTACCACAATGTTCATTGCAGCACTATTTACAATAGCCAGGACATGGAAGCAACCGAAGTGCCCATCAACTGATGAATGGATAAAGAAGATGTGGCACATATATACAATGGAATATTACTCAGCCATAAAAAGAAACGAAATTGAGTTACTTGTAGTGAGGTGGATGGACCTAGAGCCTGTCATACAGAGTGAAGTAAGTCAGAAAGAGAAAAACACATGTGTATGCTAACACATATATATGAAATCTAAAAAAAAAAAAAAAAAAAAAAAAAGGCGCTGAGGAACCTAGGGGCAGGATAGGAATAAAGACACAGATGTAGAGAATGGACTTGAGGACGTGGGGAGGGGGAAGGGTAAGCTGGAACGCAGTGAGAAAGTGGCATGGACATATATACACTACCAAATGTAAAATAGATAGCTAGTGGGAAGCAGCCACATAGCACAGGGAGATCAGCTCGGTGCTTTGTGTCCACCTAGGGGGTGGGATAGGGAGGGTGGGAGGGAGAAGCAAGAGGGAGGAGATATGGGTATATATGTATATGTATATGTATAGCTGATTCACTTTGTTATAAATCAGAAACTAACACACCATTGTAAAGCAATTATACTCCAATAAAGTTGTTAAAAAAAAGAAAGAAAGAAAAGAAAAGAAGACTGCCACCTGGCCAATTTGGGCTCCTCATGCCTCTGAATCAATAGGCAATGAATGTAACTATGGTGATGGCTGGGGTGATTGATCCTGATTACCCAGGGGAAATTGGACTACTTCTCCACAGTAAAGGTAAGGAAGAGTAGGTCTGGAACACAGGAAATACCTTAGGGTATCTCAGTATTAACATGCCCTGTTATTAAGGTCAATGGAAAACTATAAAAACCCAATCCAGCACTGGCCCAGACCCTTCAGGAATAAAGGTTTGGATCACCCCACCAGATAAAGAACCATGATTAGATGAAGTACTTGCTGAAGGCAAAGGGAACAGAGTGGGTGGTAAAAGAAGATGGTCATAAATACCAGCTACAACCATGTGACCAGTTATAGAAACAAGGACTGCAATATGTCGTGAGTATGTTCTTATTTTTATTTGAATACGTTTGCATTCATATTTCCTGTTTGTTTTCTTTCCTTTTTTTTCCTTGTTATTTCCTCTTATTCCCTTAACATGTAGCATAAGGCATATTGAATTTATATCATAGTATCTCATTATTAATTTCACATCATAGTATTTAAGTTACCGGATATCAAGAAGAACAAACATCCCTGAGGGCTTTACTTCCTCTTCTGGGGAAAGGGTAAATATATAAATCACCATATCCTGTTGGTTCTGTTTCTCTGCTGAACCCTAATACAAGTTCCATTCTATGATGGGTTGTACACACTAAACCAGAGACCTCTACATGGGTGGGAACCAGGGGCTGGAAGTAGAAGTGGCACCACTTACCATCACTCCCTATGACTCACTGAGGTGGTTTGTGCCTCCTGTCCCCTGCAACTCTAGGCTCTGCAGGGTCACCAAATGGGTCACACTTTCACAGTGGGACAAAGCTAGAGTCCCACCTGGGCATTTGGGGTTTCCTGTGTCCCTGCAGTAGCAAGAAGAGGTGTCACAGTCTTGACAGGCATACCTGAGCCTAATCATCGAGAGGAGGCAGGGCATATGTGTGGAACCCAGGTGATCTCCTTAGGTGCCCCTTTGTATTTTCTAGCTCTATTGCTACTATAATGGATAGATTCAGCAATCCCAGCCTGAGAAAGACATGGTGACCAGGCACTCGGGTGCTTTAAAGATAAGAGCCTGGGTAATAACACAGGGTTAACATCCAACCCAAGTCATCAGAATGCTATCTAGAGATGAGGGAAACTAGAACAGATAGTGGAGAGACAGTAAATATCAACTTTAGTTCCAGAACCAAACACAGTACTAGGGTCTCTGCTTCATCCCACTAACCTCTCTTCTATGGTTCCCCACAGGCATAGATGCCTGCCAGAATCCTGGAGGAGCTGTTTCCAGAACATATAAAGAAAAGTTGATCAGAGCAATGCAAAGATCAGACTGTGGAATTTCCAAATGAGCCACCTTCATCCTCCTCCCAGGAAAGTCTTGCTGACCAGCTGCTGGGATTATGATCAGCATAGAGCCTCCAGATGTTAGCTCTTTGGGGTCAGTCTCAGTTGCTGGGAGGTGCATGGCCAAGCTCTTACCCTTCCCAGGGCACCCACATCCAGTGAATAAGCAAGGGGAGGGTATGAAGACCAGGCCATTTTGGACCAATTTAAGACTAGTCTGTCAGGCAATATTCATCCTAGAGCTTGCTGCCAGGTTGGCCAAGGCTGAAATGTGAAATGGCCAAGGCTGAAATGTGAAATGGCCAAGGCTATTTCTCATCCGCACAACTGACTTCATCATCCTTTCTCTCTAACCTCTAATTCAGTGTCTGCTACTGGAGAACTCAAACTATCATAATGAAGTAACTACTGAAAGCACCTAGACGTCCTAGGGCCAAGGGAACAAAGGAAAGAAGTTGGGTTCATTCAAGTACTGATGATTTAAGGAGGTCCTCTGCAGAGCAGGCACCAAGACCTCTAAGGAGAGCAAGTGACTAGCTGATGCTGGTGCTTCAGCAACTCAGAGGAGGACCACACTGCTAACCCCAGAGCTGCAACTCTGATCTCTGAAAGTGTCAGTGGTCATCTGGTGCTGGTACCTCTAATGAAGAATGAGGGTAGTTCTAACAGGGTCAACAAAACTGCAATCCAAAGCCAAATGTGGCTACCAATATGACAGAGTAACTTTTATAGCACACAAGAAAGTAAACTCCCTTCTCCCTTCATCCATCATTCCAGGCTACTTCTACTGCCCCCTTTTGGCACAGCTACTTGGAAAAAAGCTGGCAAAACAGCAATGGGGTATGTAGCGGCACATCCTGGACATTTTAAGAGTACAAAGGTGGGAGGAGGCTTACAACTGATAGACATTAGCTTAAAAATGTGACTTTGCCATGCCTTTGCTCAGGAAACATAAAGAGATGACTTCCAGGAAAAAAAAAATGAACTTTTAATATTGCTTAACACACTGAAGAGTAAGTAAGAACATGCTAGGAATCCTTCAGTGAAATATTAATGCTTATGATTCTGACATGAGGGATCATTAAATTTTTCTTGAAACAGACATGCCCTAATGCTTCTCTACTATTAAAAGAAAAACAAGAGATTAAAAAAAAAATGAAGCAGGAGCCTTAGTCACCTTCTTCCTCCTCAGTCTCTTTTTCTTCCATCGTTTCTGCCTCCTTCTTCTTTTTATGTTTCTTACAAAGCACAAGGATGCAACATAAAAATAAACAAGTCAAAGGAATAAACCACAATAATGGCTGGTTTCCCTTCTTCAGTCCTGTCTCTTCTGCTTGGGGATTAAAAGGTGGGCCACTACTATTACTACCTCCATTGCCTTGGTGTTCGCAGTAGGGAGGTGCCCATCCAGGATTGCAGTGACATTGTTGTTTATTATTGCAGATCCCCTTCATGTGGCAGGTCTCAGGCTGACAGGCTTGCGGCACGTGAGCCATACTGACACACTTGTTATGGATACATATCTTTCCTGGACCACACATTGTGCCGTCTTTCACTTGACCAATATCAGATATGGACATCCCTATATGATAATCAGTGCCCCAACAAGTGGTGTCATTGAAGTGAAGCTGATGCACTGTGGAATGTTCTATCAGATTAGGAATTACTCCCACATTTTCACACTGAACTCTCCCACACAGGATATCAGGGGATGCACATTTTACGTATTGTGTGTCTTTGATACCACAGTGACCAAATCGATTTCCTTGGGTGTTGATTTCTTTGTAGCAACTCTGAGGTGCACTCCTTGCATCTTTGCCAAATATCTCCCTGCACTGTTCATCATGGTTATTACAGCTCTTTTGATAGCAGTAGGCACCATCACTACAGGGAATCCCATCCTGCACATATACATCTTCTGGGCACTGATGGGATGTCCCATTGCACCACTCTGGAAGGTCACATTCACTGATCTGTTTTCTGCACAAAGTCCCTGATGACATGACCTTGCAGTCTTTACAACAAAGCCCGAAAGCACAAGCAGCTCCAGGCTTCAGAGTGCAATTCAACAGACAGCAGGGATCATTTATGCACTGTTCTATGGTTCCACAGTCACACTCCTCTCCTTCTTCGACCACTAGGTTCCCACAATACTTCAGCCTAAAGATATTCCCTGGATGTGGAGGAGAGTAAAGACATAATCCATTACTGATAAGATTGTCCCAATACTCGGCATAACTGCAGTTGCTGAATTTATTTGTCACCTCTCTGGCAGGAAACATTATGCACCACTGAAGTTCACACACACACCATTCAGTATCATGCTGCATACCTAAATTATGACCAAGTTCATGGGTCACAACAATTGCAAAAGCATACAGACTCTCGTCTTCAAAAACATTAACTCCACTATTAAAAGGACGCTGGCATATTCCACCAACATAGGCAAGTCCAAGCTTTATGCCAAATGATTTTTTTATGAAAAGATGGGCCGCATCATGTGACAGTCGGTCATCAAGGTTAAAATACTTCCAAACAGCAAAATCCTCCAAAAGCTTATCTATGTTATCGATGGGAACTGGGTTTCCTTCAGTCCAGACTTCAAGCCCAGTTAAAATTACATCAAGTTCCAAAGAGTGATACAAGCTACCTATTACATTGACAACATCAAGTATTTCACGCTGCACTACTGACACATTACTTTCCGAGTGAATGAATCGAAGATTGTCCACAACCACTACCAACTCAAGAAAACGCAAGTGGGTCCACCAGCCTGTGTAAGAACTTTGCATCAGAGTGAAATTATGCAACTCTTGCAACTCCAACTGGCGTGCTATTTCCTCTTCTGTTAACCCACATCTCATAGGTGGGAACTGTGTATCATCATTGTCTATCTTATACACCAGGTGTTCAAATGTGGCAGAAAACCTAACTGGTTCAATTTCATAAGCAAGATCATTTATCTGTAGTATTCCTCGAAAACCTCCAGAACAAGTACTGAGGGCAACCAGGGACTTAGGAACCCCCTCCACATAACCATGATAGTAGCAGTCATCAGGAACAAAAGGCTGATCCTGGCGGAGGGCACACTGGTCTGTGTAGGTGAACACTGGGAGGTGTCTGGAAACCAAGAACTTCTTGACCCTCATGTGGGCAATGTGTCTCTGGCCCCCAAACCGCAGGCTGTAGGAGAGCCAGCCTGGAGCCTTTGCATTTCTGCCCCTGCCAGTCACCTTCAAGGGGATCACCAGTTCTGGAGAGGAGAAGTGCTGGGAGGCCCTGGCTTGAGAGTGGTCAGAAATGAACAAAGACACTCCAAATGAGAGCAGCAGAAGAGTGACTCTGATGTGCACCAGGGCCTCACGCACTGCCATTATGGAGTCATCTGTTTAGGGCAGAAGAGGGCAGGGCATCAGGCGCTACTGGTCTGGCTCCTCCCTCTGAGCTGTTCAGGGTGCAGGGCTGACCTTTATGGATCTGTGTCTTGGAAGAGTTGAACCATCAGAGCTTCAGTGCTGAAAGTGAAAATAGAAAGAAGAGCTAGGATGGGGTGGTTGGGGCAGGGAGGGTGGGGGGGGGGTGGAGAGAGAGAAGAAGGTGATTTCAATTGGGACAAGGCTTGAATCAATAAAATTCCTGAGATTGTTTCATATATAAGTAAGGGCAAGGGGTGGGGGAAGAGCAGGTTTCCAGGGAAAGAGATGAAGGAAATGCATCGTAGGTTGGTAATTATTGAACCTGATAAAGATTCATTATATACTGCTCTCTAAACATGTACACTGGCATGACATTTTCCCTATTAAAAAGATTGACATCTGACTCCCAATTTCTCCTCCACCCAAAAATCTACTGATACTCTGCTAGCTTCAGTAAGCATGTAGACGGCCCATCCAAAGCTCACCATTTTTTTAATCCCTTTATTCAGACAGTTTGATCCATCTCTCCTTCTCTTCTACAGACATCTTATCTAGCCCCCATTTCTGTTTGAGGTTAGCAGTCAAACTAAGCCTCACTTAATGGACTCATTAGTTTTGTGAGAACCCCTCCAATCAAGACAAATTTTTATTTTATAACGCATTCTTACATGCAGAAAATTCCTGGACATTCAAAGGAAGGCATCCATACTGACGGAGTAATAGGGAAAGGGGCTGCTATTTGGGGACAAGGCAAACAGCCCCATTACCTCCAATCACAGCATGGAAGCAGCAGCCTTCTCTCCACCCAGCCCAGCTGCATCATGTTCTCAATCATAAGAGACTCATCTTGGCTGTGTAAATATAGATTCCATTCTATATTTTACATGGCTGGTGAGTTAGCTGAATTCTCTAGAGAAAGCTGGATTGAAGAATTTAAAACTAGAATCAGTTCACTAAAATGTTCAAAGACCACAATTTGAATAGACTTTCTTCATACCTGCTAAAAACATAAATTTTACCTCAGGTAAAAGCTAATTTCACTCATTTTCTGATTTTCAGTTAAAAGTATCAATAATTTGTGCTTCCCTGGTGATGCAGTGGTTAAGAATCCGCCTGCCAATGCAGGGGACACGGGTTTGATCCCTGGTCTGGGAAGATCCCACATGCCATGGAGCAACTAAGCCCGTGCGCCACAACTACTGAGCCTGTGCTCTAGAGCCCACGAGCCACAACTACTGAGCCTGTGAAGCACAACTACTGAAGCCTATGTGCCTAGAGCCAGTGCTTCACAACAAGAGAAGCCACTGCAATGAGAAGCCCACGCACTCACAACAAAGAGTAGCCCCTGCTCGCTGCAACTAGAGAAAGTCCATGAGCAGAAACGAAGACCCAACACAGATAGATAAATAAATAAATAAATAAATAAATAAATAAATAAATAAAATTTAAAAGTATCAATAATTTGTTTAATATTTAAAAACAAAAGTTTAAAAAAAATTTGGAGATACATTTGAACATATATTGGTGGCCTAATATTCTAAATAAGGACACAAATGGGTTCAGTAGTAAAGAGTGTAAGAAATATCCTCAGCATTATGATGTCAAAAACACCTGTACACTCCTGGATACTTTTCCAGACTAATGGATGACTACTGGAAGCCAAGAATACTAGATGAAACCTCTTAGGGAAAGCATCTCTGATATAGGTGAAATCCTAGTGACCAGATTTCCTTTCCATGTCTCTCTTCATGATATCCTTGGTATCTGCTACAGATTTGGGGGTATTAAGATGGAAATGTGTGAGTTGGAAGAGGATTATTAAAGCATTATAAAGAGGAAAATAACCTATATTAAGCTTTATCAGAAATATGATGTGGTAATAATAGAAAATTTCATTGCCAAGAATCTTTGAGTCATACCAGTCTTTGTCACTATTGCACTATTCCAAAGACAAGTCCTGAAGGACCATCACATTACCATTAATTACGTGAACTGGTGTCACACCAAAGCCCTTCCTCTCTAGCATTACCTGCACTTCAAGCAGTGTAAGAATCTTCCACTGTATCAGTAATTAACTCTTCTACTTCCAGCAGCTATTTCAAACTCCTCAAAACCCCTATTTTACCTTGTCTCCACACACTCTTAGTCACAGCTCATTCAGTGTTTCAAAAACTTAGGTCACAAACCATTCAGGGTCATGAAATCAATTTAGTGAGCCACAACTAAATAAAACAACAGAAAACATCAGAGCGCTTCACACAGATCAGTATCACCTGCTATTACCTGTCACCACAGAAGCTACAGCAGCATTCTGCTGACACATCTTATGCTGATTATCAACTATTTTCTGAACCCCAAAACTAAAATTTATACTTTGTCTATGTAGCTGGAGATGGGAATCTGCACATTATATTTCCCCATTTCTAGCTGGCTTCCTGAAGAGTTTTGTCAAGAAGGGCATGAGAGGGAGAATAAAAGGCAAAACGAAAGGACAAGGGGCTCTACCTGTTTGCCTGCTGTTACTTTCAGTGACCACCACCTGCAATGGGATCTTGCTCTGGTGGCGAGAGTTGGTTACCACATTCCCAGAACCAGCTCTATCAAGCCCTACCAAAGGTACCCAGGGGACAGCGCCCCCTCCTCAGAAGTCTGAAAACCAGATGTACAGAGCCATCTTCCAGTACCCTGGGCAACTCACACCAGCCAGCCAGTGTCTCTTTCTCAGATGTTCCCTGGCTATACCACAAAGCTCCTTGATACAAGCCCCATAAAAGAGCACCCCCCTTCTCTCTAATATCTGAGTCAGAGTTTTAGAGGACCTTTTTCCAAGTCCTTAAGGAACCAGTACCAGCTCAGCATTACCTTATAGTAGGTACAGCTATCAACTCCACAGTACCCCTTTTCTGAGTTCCAAAATTACCAACATCACCTGGGCTCGTAATGCCCTATCTTCTACACTCCAGGTCCAGACATATGAGGCCCATTGTGACAGCTTCTAGGTTATGATAACCCCAACCTCTTCTCTTTGTTCCCCCAATCGTAGGGGGGAACTCCTTCTGGCAACTCATACTTCTGTGTACCTCAGTGTTCCCTTTTTACCTTTTCAGTCCTCTATTACCTTTTCAAGAATTCCCTATAGTAATTGCTCTTGGTGGGTTTCTCTTTTCTGAACTAGATCTTGACAGATACAGGACTTGGTACCAAGAGTGTTGCCAAGAGAGACAAACAAAATGGGACTCTGGGATTGGCTTGGGTATGTTCATGGCCTTAACACAATGCTGAACTCCTTTTGAATGGGGAATCGGCACATAGTAACATCAAAATTAATTAAATTACTACTCACGTTGATTGTGATGAAGTGCCCTACTGAAGCAAGTGTGGGGGGGACCAAGGGAGGGCTGTGATGATGCCTATAAGTATCTCAAGGACTGAGGTGTGGAATAGCTATACTAAATTCTAATGGAGATTTTGCAAAATGAGGTTCAAGGCTCTAAATTCTCAGCTCAGATTTCTGATACTGGTGGACAACCACCCCCCCCCCCAAAAATATCTCTCTTTTAGCCACATGGTCAACTTCAAAGAAAATCAAAATTTAACTGCGGAGTTACAGAATCACAGAGTAAGTTGAATACAGAGATTTGCCAAGACTGTAGTGGAAATCTGATTGAGACAGAAAAAAACCTTGACACTTGAAAAGAGGAATTCCAGGTGGACTGGATTGGTTCAGAGTATCTAGATGCTCCCAAGTATCCTTGACTCTCCTTTACCAGGGAGGGAGACTACACATTTCCTGTCTGAAAAGTCTAACCACCTCTAGCTGGAGACACTGTAATTATGTCAGCTGGGAAAATTATCCTGCTAGGGGATGCCTAGTATCCTCAAGACATACTCCTACTGCCCCTTATTGGCTCTAAATGCAAATCAGAATCTAATTCAACGTGCTCCAGAGAAAAAGGTTCAAAGTCTGAATTGAGAGAAAAGAAAAGGTACTCTAAAATAATAACAATAGTTTACTAATTTATATTGGCAAAAGAAAGGAAACAAACCATATTAGTAGCAGAAAAGATGAAGCACTTACAGAGATAAAGATATATTTAATATGATAAAATTCAAGAGGAATTTGTATCTACTTAACAAATAGCTTTGAAATACATAAAGCGAACACTGACAAAACAAAAAGGAGAAAGAGAAAAATTCAAAATCTACTTGTAAGTATTAGCACACTGTCAGCAATGAATACAACAACCCCCCCCCCCAAAAAAATGAATAAGGAAGTAGAAGATTTAAGCAAAGATAATCAAGTTAATCAAGTTAACCTAACTGACACATACAAAACACACATCAAAATAAATGAGATGACAAAGAAATATGTTACAGATGAAGGAGCAAGGTAAAAACCTACAAGACCAAATAAATGAAGAGGAAATAGGCAACCTACCTGAAAAAGAATTCAGAGTAATGATAGTAAAGGTGATCCAAAATCACAGAAATAGAATGGAGGCATGGATCGAGAAAATACAAGAAATGTTTAACAAAGATCTAGAGGAACTAAAGAACAAACAGAGATAAATAACACAATAACTGACATGAAAAATACACCAGAATGAATCAATAGCAGAATAACTGAGGTAGAAGAACAAATAGTGAGCTGGAAAATAGAATGGTGGAAATAACTGCCAAGGAGCAGAATAAAGAAAAAAGAATGAAAAGATTTAAAGACTGTCTCAGAGACCTCTGGGACAACATTAAACACACCTATATTCGAATTATAGGGGTCCCAGAAGAAGAGAAAAAGAAATGGTCTTAGAAAATATTCGAAGAGATTATAGTAAAAAACTTCTGTAACATGGGAAAGGAAATAGCTACCCAAGTCCAGGAAGTGCAGAGAGTCCCATACAGGAAAAACCCTAGGAGAAACACACCAAGACAAATATTAATCAAAATAACAAAAATTAAATTCAAAGGAAAAATATTAAAAGCAGCAAGGGAAAAGCAAAAAATAGCATAAAAGGGAATCCCCAAAAGGTTATCAGCTGATTTTTCAGCAGAAACTCTGCAGACCAGAAGGGAGTGGCAGGATATATTTAAAGTGATGAAAGAGAAAAACCTACAACCAAGATTACTACCTGGCAAAGATC
Organism: Balaenoptera ricei; assembly: GCF_028023285.1. NCBI lineage: Eukaryota > Metazoa > Chordata > Mammalia > Artiodactyla > Balaenopteridae > Balaenoptera > Balaenoptera ricei. The sequence continues at coordinate 156,746,684 of NC_082640.1, forward strand.
TTATTCACATTCGACAGAGAAATCAAAAGCTTTATAGACAAGCAAAAGCTAAGAGAATTGAGCACCACCAAACCAGCTTTACAACAAATGATAAAGGAACTTCTCTAGGCAGGAAACACAGGAGAAGAAAAATACCTACAAAAACAAACCCAAAATAATTAAGAAAATGGTAATAGGAACATACATATCGATAATTACCTTAAATGTAAATGGATTCAATGCTCCAAACAAAAGACACAGACTGGCTGAATGGAGACAAAAACAAGACCCATATATATGCTGTCTACAAGAGACCCATTTCAGACCTAGGGACACATACAGACTGAAAATGAGGGGATAGAAAAAGATATTCCATGCAAATGGAAATCAAAAGAAAGCTGGAGTAGCAATACACATATCAGATAAAATAGACTTTAAAATAAAGGCTGTTACAAGAGATAATGAAGGACACTACATAATGATCAAGGGATCAATCCAAGAAGATATAACAATTATAAATATTTATGCACCCAACATAGGAGCACCTCAATACAAAAAGCAAATGTTAACAAAAATAAAAAGGGAAATCAACAGTAACACAGTAATATTGGGGGACTTAACACCCCACTTACGCCAATGGACAGATCATCCAAACAGAAAATTAATAAGGAAACACAATCTTTAAATGACACAATAGACCAATTAGATTAATTGATATTTACAGGACATTCCACCCAAAAGTGGCAGAATACATTTTCTTCTAAAGTGCACACAGAACATTCTCCAGGATAGATCACATCTTGGGTCACAAATCAAGTCTCGGAAAATTTAAGAAAATTGAAATCATATCAAGCATCTTTTCCAACCACAACGCTATGGGATTAGAAATCAATTACAGAAACAAAAATACTGTAAAAAACACAAACACATGGAGGCTAAACAGTGTGCTACTAAATAACCAAGAGATCACTGAAGAAATCAAAGTAAAAAATACATAGAAACAAATGACAGTGAAAACACAATGACCCAAAACATATGGGATGCAGCAAAAGCAGTTCTAAGAGGGAAGTTTATAGCAATTCAATCTCACCTCAAGAAACAAGAAAAACCTCAAATAAATAATCTAACTTTACACCTAAAGGAACTAGAGAAAGAAGAACAAAGAAAACCCAAAGTCAGTAGAAGGAAAGAAATCATGAAGGTCAGAGCAGAAATAAATGAAATAGAAATGAAGAAAACAATAGCAAAGATCAATAAAACTAAAAGTTGGTTCTTTGAGAAAATAAACAAAATTGATAAACCTTTAGCCAGACTCACCAAGAAAAAACAGGGAGAGGACACAAATCAATAAAATTAGAAATGAAAAAGGAGATATTACAACTGACACCACAGAAATACAAAGGATTATAAGAGACTACTACAAGTAACTATATGCCAATAAAATGGACGACCTCAAAGAAATGGACAAATTCTTGGAAAGGTACAATTTTCCAAGACTGAACTAGGAAGAATTAGAAAATATAAACAGACCTATCACAACCACTGAAATTGAAATTGTAATTTAAAATTTTCCAACAAACAAAAGTCCAGGACGAGATCACTTCACAGGAGAATTCTATCAAACATTTAGAGAAGAGCTAACACCAATCCTTCTCAAAATTTTCCAAAAAATTGCAGAGGGAGGAACACTCCGAAATTTGTTCTACGAGGCCACCATCGTCCTGATACCAAAACCAGAAAAAGATATCACAAAAAAGAGAAAATTACAAACCAATATCACTGATGAACATAGATGCAAAAATCTTCAACAAAATGCTAGCAAACAGAATCCAACAACACATGAAAAGGATCATACACCATGATCAAGTGGGATTTATCCCAGGAATGTAAGGATTCTTCAATATATGCAAATCAATCAATGTGATACACCATATTAACAAATTAAGGAATAAAACTATATGATCATCTCAATTGAAGCAGAAAAAGCTTTTGACAAAATTCAAAACCAATTTATGACAAAAACTCTCCAAAAAATGGGCAGAGAGGGAACCTACCTCAACATAATAGGCCATATACGACAAACCAACAGCAAATATTATTCTCAATGGTGAAAAACTGAAAGCATTTCCTCTAAGATCAGGAACATGACAAGGATGTCCACTCTCGCCACTCTTATTCAACATAGTTTTGGAAATCCTAGCCACGGCAATCAGAGAAGAAAAAAAAAAACAGGAATCCAAATTGGAAAAGAAGTAAAACTGTCACTGTTTGCAGACGACATGATACTATACATAGAAAATCCTAAAGATGCCACCAGAAAACTACTAGAGCTAATCAGTGAATTTGGTTAGGTTGCAGGATACAAAATTAATGCACAGAAATCTCTTGCATTCCTATACACGAACAATGAAAGATCAGAAAGAGAAATTAAGGAAACAATCCCATTCACTACTGTAACAAAAAGAATAAAATACCTAAGAATAAATCTACCTAGGGAGGTAAAAAACCTTTACTCAGAAAACTATAGGACACTGATGAAAGAAATCAACGATGACATAAACAGATGGAGAGATATACCATGTTCTTGGATTGGAAGAATCAATACTGTGAAAATGACTATACTACCCAAAGCAAACTACAGATTCAATGCAATCCCTATCAAATTACCATGGCATTTTATACAGAACTAGAACAAAAAATTTTAAAATTTATATGGAGACACAAAAGACACCAAATAGCCAAAGCAATCTGGAGGGAAAAAAACGGAGCTGGAGGAATCAGACTCCCTGACTTCAGACTATACTACAAAGCTACAGTAATAAAGACAATATGGCACTGGCACAAAAACAGAAATATAGATCAATGGAACAGGATAGAAAGCCCAGTGTTAAACCCATGCACCTATGGTCAACTAATCTATGACAAAGGAGGCAAGAATATACAATGGAGAAAAGACAGTCTCTTCAATAAGTGGTGCTGGGAAAACTGGACAGCTACATGTAAAAGAATTAAATTAGAACACTCCCTAACACCATACACAAAAATAAACTCAAAATGGATTAAAGACCTAAATGTAAGGCCAGACACTATAAAAACTCTTAGAGGAAAACATAGGAAGAACACTCTTTGACATAAATCACAGTAAGATCTTTTTTGATCCACCTCCTAGAGTAATGGAAATAAAAACAAAATAAACAAATGGGACCTAATGAAACTTAAAAGCTTTTGCACAGCAAAGGATACTATAAACAAGACAAAAAGACAACCCTCAGAATGGGAGAAAATATTTGCAAATGAATCAACGGACAAAGGTTTAACCTCCAAAATATATAAATGGCTCATGCAGCTCAATATTAAAAAAAACAAACAACCCCATCAAAAAATGGGCAGAAGACCTAAATAGGCATTTCTCCAAAGAAGACATACAGATGGCCAAGAGGCACATGAAAAGCTGCTCAACATCACTAATTATTAAAGAAATGCAAATCAAAACTACAATGAGGTATCACCTCACATGGTTAGAATGGGCATCATCAGAAAATCTAAAAACAACAAATGCTGGAGAGGGTGTGGAGAAAAGGGAACCCTCCTACACTGTTGGTGGGAATGTAATTTGATACAGCCACTATGGAGAACAGTATGGAGGTTCCTTAAAAAACTAAAAATAGAATTGCCATATGACCCAGCAATTCCACTACTGGGCATATACCCAGAGAAAACCGTAATTCAAAAAGACACATGCACCCCAATGTTCATTGCAGCACAATTTAAAATAGCCAGGACATGGAAACAACCTAAATGCCCATAGACAGACAAATGGATAAAGAAGATGTAGTATATATATACAATGGAATATTACTCAGCCATAAAAAGGAACGAAATTGGGTCATTTGTAGAGACGTGAATGGACCTAGACTGTCATACAGAGTGAAGTAAGTCACAAAGAGAAAAACAAATATCGTATATTAACACATATATGTGGAATCTAGAAAAATTGTACAGATGAACTAGTTTGCAAGGCAGAAATAGAGACACAGATGTAGAGAACAAATGTATAGACACCAAGGGGGGAAAGTCAGGGGAGGGTGTGACTTGGGAGACTGGGATTGACATATATACACTAATATGTATAAAATGGATAATTAATAAGAACCTGCTGTATAAAAATAAATAAATAAAAATTAAAAAAAACAAAACAAAACAAAAAATACTTCTGATCTGCAAAGACCTTGTTAAGAAATGAGAAGAGATACAGACTGGGTGAGAATATTTGCAAAACAAATATCTGATAATGGATATTATGCAAATTACAGAAAGAACTGCTAAAATTCAAAAATAAGAAAATAACCCAATTTAACAATAGGCAAAAGACTTGAACAGACATCTCATCAAAGAAGATATACAGATGACAAGTAAGCATATAAAAAGACGCTCCATGTCATATGTCACCACGAAATAGTGAATTAAAACAACAAGATACCACTACACACTTACTAGGGTGGCCAAGATCCAAAACACTGACAACACAAAATGGTGGCAGGGAAGTAGAGCAAAAGGTACTCTAGTCCACTGCTAGTGGGAATGCAAAATGGTACAGCCACTTTGGAAGACAGTTTGGTAGTTATATACAAAACTGAACATACTCTTACCATACAATCCAGCAATTGTGCTCCTTAGTGTTTGCCCAAATGAGGTGAAAACTTATGTCCATACCAAAACCTTCACACAGATGTTTATAGCAACTTTATTCATAACTGCCAATAGTTGGAGGTGACCAAGGTGTCCTTCAGTAGGTGAGTGGATAAATAAACTGTGGTACATCGAAACAACAAAACACTATTCAGTGCTTAAATAAAAAAACTATCAAGATATGAAAAGACACAAGGGAACTTAAATGCCTATTACTAAGCAAAGGAGCCAAACTGAAAAGGCTGTATATTGTAAGACTTCAACAATATGACATTCTAGAAAAGGCAAAACTTTGGAGACAGTAAAAAACATCAGTGGCTGCACAGAGTTAGGGAGAGGGAGGGTGAACAGACAGAGCACAGAGGATTATTACAGCAGTGAAACTATTCTGCATGATAAAATGTTGAATATATGTCATTATACATTTGTCCAAACTCAAAGAATGTATAACACCAAGAGTGATCCCTAGTGTAAACTACAGACTTTGGATAATAATGACATAGCAATGTAGGTTCATTGATTGTAACAAATGTACACTCAAGTGTGGGATGTCAATGGTAGGGAGGCTGTGCTTGTGTGGAGCTAAGGGAGTGGGGTATGTGAGAACTCTGTACTTTCCACTCAATTTTTCTGTGAACCTAAAACTGCTCTAAAAAAAAAAAAAAAAACAATCTATTGAAAATTTCAATGACAAAACAAGGGAAATTAAATACTATTTTAAATTAAAATAAAAACAAAAATCACGATATACAGAATGCCACTAGAGCAGTACTCAGAAGGAAATTTATAGTATTAAATGCCTATATTAAGAAATAATAGGGAGAAATAGACAGCAATACAATAATAGAAGGGGACTTCAATACCCCATTTTTATCAATGGCGAGATCATCCAGACACAAAATCAACAGGGAAACATTAGACTTAAACTACACGTGATATCTGATGGAATTAACATACATATACAGAACATTTCTCCAAAAACAGCAGAATACACATTCTTCTCGAGTGCACAGGGAACATTCTCCAGTACAGATCACATGTTGAGCCAAAAACAAGTCTTAATAAATTTAAGAAAATTGAAATCATATCAAGCATCTTTTCCAACCACCATGGTATGAAACTAGAAATCAATTACAAAAAGAAAACTAGAAAATTCACAAATATGTGGAGATTAAACAACATGCTATAACAACCAATGGGTCAAAGCAGAAATCAAAAGAGAAATCAAAAAATATCTTGAGAGAAATGAAAATGGAAATACAACACACCAAAATTTATGGGATGCAGCAAAAGCAGTTCTAAGAGGAAAGTTCATGGCAATAAATGTCTACATTAAGAAACAAGAAAAATCTAAAATAACAACCACCCTTTACACCTCAAAGAAATAGGAAAAGAAGAACAAACTAAGCCCAAAGTTCATAGAAGGAAGGAAAAAACAAAGATCAGAGTAGAAATAAATGAAATAGAGACTAAACAGATAATAGAAAAGATGAATAAAACTAAGAGCTCATTTTTTTGAAAAGATAAATAAAATAGAAGAAACCTTTAGCTAGATTCATAAAGAAAAAGAGAAACAGCACCCAAATAAAACTAGAAGTGAAAGAGATGTTACAACTGATACTACAGAAATACAAAGGATCATAAGACAACAGTATGAACAGTTACCTGCCAACAAACTGGACAACCTAGAAAAAAATGGATAAATTCCTAGAAACATACAATCTACCACCTACTAAGACTGAATCATGAAGAAATAGAAAAAGTAGACAGATTAATTACTAGGAAGGAGATGGAATCAGTAATCAAGAACCTCTCAACAGAGGGCGGAGTCAAGATGGAGGACTAGCAGGACGCGAAATTCATGTCTCCATATAACTAGGGCACCTACCAGGCACCAGTGGGGGACCACGGACACCTAAGGGGACGGGAGGAATCCCCAGTGACTGGGTAGGAGGTGGGGCATGGGGAGAGTGAAGGGGGAGCAGAAGTGGAGATGGGACGGGATGACGCCCCTGAGGGGCGGCTGAGGGAGGGGAAGGGATCCCACGGCCGAAGGGGGAAACTGAGGGACCGTTGGGAGGACAGAAGGTCAAAAGGGAGCATGGTCAGGTTTCCCCTGCCCACACAGGCCCCCGGGAGCCCGCTGAGACCCTGGGCCTGATCCTCTGCCCACCAAGGGCCCCTCCAGCTGCGTGGGTCCTGAGGGAGTGGGAGGGAGGGAAGGGGGAGCAAAAGTAAAGGCCAGACCTCTGGGACCATCACCCCTGAGGGATGGCTGGGGGAGGGGAGGAGTTCCTACACCCAGAGGGACCCACCCATGGTTAGGAGTCCAGTGGAGATGGGGGAGACTCTGGGGGAGATGGTGGGGTGGGGCATGGAGGAACAGAAGGGAATGAGGCCAGCGCTTTCCCCAACCACTTAGGCGCCGGGGAGCCTGCTGGGCTCCTGGGCCTAATACTCTGCCCTTGGAGCCTCCCTCCTGCTGCGCAGAGCCCAAGCCCCACCCCTACACCCCCACCCAGGGCCCTACCTCTACACTCAGAGAACCCCTCTGACACCCTCTCTAATGAGCTGGGCCTTAAACCCCACCCACGTACACTCACCCAGGGCCTTATCTCCAAACTCGGAAACTCCACACTCCAGAGGCCCTCCTTTGGAAGCACTGCCTCCCTTTCTGCACGGGTCTTAAGCAGAGGCCCCGCCCCACGCTTGAACATCGCCCGGCCTAGGTCCCGCCCCCAAGGCCTTTTCTGACTGCATGGGTCCTGAGCCTTGGCCCTGCCCCATGCTCACCCCCCACCCACCTAGGTCCTGCCCTACCCTAAACCCCACCCCTGCCTAAGTTCCACCCCCGCCTAAACTCTGCCCCCATAGCCAAGGCTTTCTTTTTTTTTGTTTTTTTTTCTTTTTTCCTCTTTTAGATTGGGGTTCTGTTTTACCTTGTTGATTCATTGTGGTTGATTCATTTATATTTTTATTTTTCCTGATAAATATTTTAGTTTTCTAATTTTATTTTATTCTTTATACTTTGTTACTGTTCTCTCCTTTTGGCTTGTTCCCCCCACCCACCCCACCCCCTCTTTCTCTTTTTTGTTTTTCTGTTGTGGTTTTATTTTACCTTGTTGCAGTTGTTTCAATTATATTTTTATTTTTCCTAATATATTTTTTATCTTTCGAATTTTATGTTGTTTTTTATTCTTAGATACTGTACTGCTCCTTTTTTTCTTTCTCTCTCTTTTTTTTTTTTTCTGCACCATGCAGCTTGCAGGATATTGGTTCCCAGGCTGCAGGTCGGGCCAGAGCTCCTGTGATGGGAGCTCTGAGTCCAAACCGCTGGACTAACAGAGAACCTCAAAACCCAGGGAATATTAATCGGAGTGAGGCCTCCCGGAGGTCCTAATCTCAGCACCAAGACCTAGCTTTACCCAACTGCCTGAAAACTCGTGCTGGACGCCTCAGGCCAAACAACCAGTAAGACAGGAATACAGCCCCACCCATCAAAAATAAAAAAAGAGAAACAACAAAAAAATATATTACAGACAAAGGAGCAAGGTAAAAACCTACAAGACCAAATAAATGAAGATGAAATAGGCAATCTACCTGAAAGAGAATTCAGAGTAATGATAGTAAAGATGATCCAAAATCTCGGAAACAGAATGGAGAAAATACAAGAAACATTTAACAAGGATCTAGAAGAACTAAAGAGCAAACAAACAGTGATGAACAACACAATAACTGAAATTTAAAATACTCTAGAAGGACTCAATAGCAGAATAACTGAGGCAGAATAACGGATAAGTGAGCTGGAAGATAAAATGGTGGAAATAACTGTCAGGAAGCAGAATAAAGAAAAAAGAAGGAAAAGAACTGAGGACAGTCTCAGAGACCTCTGGGACAACATTAAATGCACCAACATTTGAATTCTAGGGGTCCCAGAAGAAGAAAAGAAAAAGAAATGGTCTTAGAAAATATTCAAAGACATTATAGTCAAAACTTCCCTAATAAACTCATCAAGAAAAAGAGGGAGAGGACTCAAATCAATAAAATTAGAAATGAAAAAGGAGAAGTTACAACAGACTCCGCAGAAATACAAAGCATCCTAAGAGACTACTACAAGCAACTCTATGCCAATAAAATGGACAACCTGGAAGAAATGGACAAATTCTTAGAAAGGAATAACCTTCCAAGACTGAACCAGGAAGAAATAGAAAATATGAACAGACCAATCACAAGCAATGAATTTGAAACTGTGATTTAAAATCTTCCAACAAACAAAAGCACAGGACCAGATGGCTTCACAGGTGAATTCTAACAAAAATTTAGAGAAGAGCTAACACCTATCCTTTTCAAACTCTTTCAAAATATAGCAGAGGGAAGAACACTCCTAAACTCATTCTACGAGGCCATCATCACCCTCATACCAAAAAGAGACAAAGATGTCACAAAAAAAGAAAACTACAGGCCAATATCACTGATGAACACAGATGCAAATATCTTCAACAAAATACTAGCAAACAGAATCCAACAGTACATTAAAAGGATCATACACCATGATCAAGCGGGGTTTATCCCAGGAATGCAAGGATTCTTCAATATACACAAATCAATGTGATAAACCATATTAACAAATTGAAGGAGAAAAACCATATGATCATCTCAATAGATGCAGAAAAAGCTTTCGACAAAACTCAACACCCATTTATGATAAAAACTCTCCAGAAAGTAGGGATAGAGGGAACATACCTCAACATAATAAAGATCATGTATGACAAACCCGCAGCCAACATCTTTCTCAGTGTTTACAACCTGAAACCATTTCCTCTCAGATCAGGAAGAAGACAAGGTTGCCCACTCTCACCACTATAATTCAACATAGTTTTGGAAGTTTTGCCCACAGGAATCAGAGAAGAAAAAGAACTAAAAGGAATCCAAATCAGAAAAGAAGAAGTAAAACTGTCACTGTTTGCAGATGACATGATACTATACATAGAGAATCCTAAAGATGCTACCAGAAAACTACTAGAGCTAATCAATGAATTTGGTAAAGTAGCAGGATACAAAATTAATGCACAGAAATCTCTTGCATTCCTATACACTAATGATGAAAAATCTGAAAGAGAAATTAAGGAAACACTCCCATTTACCACTGCAACAAAAAGAATAAAATACCTAGGAATAAACCTACGTAAGGAGACAAAAGACCTGTATGCAGAAAACTATAAGACACTGATGAAAGAAATTAAAGATAATACAAATAGATGGAGAGATATACCATGTTCTTGAATTGGAAGAATCAACATTCTGAAAATGACTATACTACCCAAAGCAGTCTACAGATTCAGTGCAATCCCTATCAAACTACTAATGGCATTTTTCAGAGAACTAGAACAAAACATTTCACAATTCGTATGGAAACACAAAAGACCCCGAATATCCAAAGCAATCTTGAGAAAGAAAAATGGAGTTGGAGGAATCCGGTTCCCTGACTTCAGACTATATTACAAAGCTACAATAATCAAGACAGTATGGTACTGGCATAAAAATAGAAATATAGATCAATGGAACAGGATAGAAAGCCCAGAGATAACCCACACACATATGGTCACCTTACCTTTGATAAAGGAGGAAAGAATATACAGTGGAGAAAAGACAGCCTCTTCAATAAGTGGTGCTGGGGAAACTGGACAGCTACATGTAAAAGAATGAAATTAGAACACTTCCTAACACCATACGCAAAAATAAACTCAAAATGGATTAAAGACCTAAATATAAGGCCAGACACTATAAAACTCTTAGAGGAAAACATAGGCAGAACACAGTATGACATAAATCACAGCAAGATCCTTTTTGACCCACCTCTTAGAGAAATGAAATAAAAACAAAAATAAACAAATGGGACCTAATGAAACTTAAAAGCTTTTGCACAGTAAAGGAAAACATAAACAAGACGAAAAGACAACCCTCAGAATGGGAGAAAATATTTGTAAATGAAGGAATGGACAAAGGATTAATCTCCAAAATATACAAGCAGCTCATGCAGCTCAATATCAGACAACAAACAACGCAATCCAAAAATGGACAGAAGACTAAATAGACATTTCTCCAAAGAAGATATACAGATTGCCAACAAACACATGAAAGGATGCTCAACATCACTAATTAGAGAAATGCAAATCAAAACTACAGTGAGGTACCACCTCACACCTGTCAGGATGGCCAACATCAAAAAATCTACAAACAATAAATGCTGGAGAGGGTGTGGAGAAAAGGGAACCCTCTTGCACTGTTGGTGGGAATGTAAATCGACACAGCCACTATGGAGAACAGTATGGAGGTTCCTTAAAAAACTAAAAGTAGAACTACCATATGGCCCAGCTATCCCACTACTGGGCATATACTCTGAGAAAACCATAATTCAAAAAGAGTCATGTACCACAATGTTCACTGCAGCACTATTTACAATAGCCAGGACATGGAAGCAACCTAAGTGTCCATCGACAGATGAATGGATAAAGAAGATGTGGCACATATATACAATGGAATATTATTCAGCCATAAAAAGAAATGAAATTGAGTTATTTATAGTGAGGTGGATGGACCTAGAGTCTGTCATACAGAGTGAAATAAGTCAGAAAGAGAAAAACAAATACCACTTGCTAACACATATATAGGGAATCTAAAAAAAAACAATGGTTCTGATGAACCTAGGGGCAGGACAGGAATAAAGACACAGACGTAGAGAATGGACTTGAGGACATGGGGAGGGGGAAGGGTAAGCTGGGACGAAGTGAGAGAGTAGCATTGACATATACACACTAACAAATGTAAAATAGATAGCTAGTGGGAAGCAGCTGCATAGCACAGGGAGATCAGCTCGGTGCTTTGTGACCATCTAGAAGGGTGGGATAGGGAGAGTGGGAGGGAGATGCAAGAGGGAGGGGATATGGGGACATATGTATGCATATAGCTGATTCAGTATGTTATACAGCAGAAACTAACACAACATTGTAAAACAATTATACGCCAATAAAGATGTTAAAAAAGAAAAAAGAACCTCTCAACAAAGAAAAGTCAAGGACCAGATATTTTCACCTGTGAATTTTACCAAACATTTAAAGAAGAATTAATACCAATTCTTTTCAAAGTCTTCCAAAAATAGAAGAGGAAGGAACACTTCCAAACTCATTTTACAAGGCCCTCATTACCAATACCAAAAACATACAAGGACACTATAAGAAAAGAAAACTACAAGCCAATATCTCTAATGAACATAGATGCAAAAATACTCAATGAAATATTAGCAAACCAAATTCAACAATATATTAAAAATGTCATACACCATGATCAAGTGGGATTTATTCCAGGATAAGTCAGACAGAGAGAGACAAATATTGCAGGACCTCACTTATATGTAGAATCTAAAACCAAACCCACTGATACAGAGAACAGATTGGTATTTGCCAGAGGCAAGGGTGGGGGGTTGGGTAAAATAGGTGAAAGGGGTCAAAAGATACAAACTTCCAATTATAAGATAAAACAGTCCTGGAGATATAACATACAGCATGGATACTATAGTTAACAACACTGTATTGTATATTTGGAAGTTGCTAAGAGAGTAGATCTCAAAAGTTCTCATCACAAGAAAAAAATCTGTAACTATGTGTGGTGAAGGATCTTAACTAAACTTTTTGTGGTAATCATTTCACAATATGTACACATATCATTATGTTGAACACCTAAAATTAATACAATGTTATATGTCAATTACATCTCAACAACAAAAGAAAAGAAATTATAAAGGTCTCGAATCAATTATCTCAATTTTCACCTCAAGAAACCAGAAAGAGAACAGCAAATTAAACCCAAAGCAAATAGATTAAATGAAGTAATAAAGATCAGAATGAAAATTAATGAAATAGAAAACAGAAAAACAGAAAGAAAAAAAAGCACACAAAAACAAAAGCTGATTTTTTTTTTTTTTAAGAAAGCCAATAATATTCATCCACCTCTAGCCATACTGATCAGGAGAAAGAACGACAAAAATTACCAGTATGAGGAATGGTTGAAGGATGATGTCACAGATTCTATGGTTATTGAAAGGATAATAAAAGGTAATATGAACAACTTTCTTTCTACAAATTAGACAACTTAGAGATGAAATGGACACACTCCTTGAAAGACACAAACTATGAAAATTAATGCAAGAGAAAATGGATGGCTTAAATAGCTCTGTATCTTTTCAGGAAATTGAATCTGTAATTTAAAACTTTCCCACAAAGAGAACTCCAGGCCCACACTGATTTCACTTATGAATACTATCAAAAATATAAGGAAGAAGAGAGAACAATTCTATACAAACTCTCCAAGAAAACTGAAGAGGAGGAAATATGTCCCAACTAGCTCTTTGCAGCCAGCATTACCCTGATGTGGAAATCAGATTAAAACATACATTAATACAAAAATTCAGATCAATGTTCCTCATGAACATAGATGGCGAAATCCTAAACAAAATGTTAGCAACTGAATTCAACAATATACAGGGCTTCCCTGGTGGCACAGTGGTTGAGAATCTGTCTGCCAAGGCAGGGGACACGGGTTCGAGCCCTGGTCCGGGAAGATCCCACACGCCGCGGAGCAACTAGGCCCGTGTGCCACAGCTACTGAGCCTGCACTTCAGAGTCCGCAAGCCACACCTATTGAGCCCACGTGCCACTACTACTGAAGCCTGTGTGCCTAGAGCCCGTGCTCTGCAACAAGAGAAGCCACCGCCATGAGAAGCCCGCGCACAACAACGAAGAGTAGCCCCCGCTCGTCGCAACTAGAGAAAGCCCGCACGCAGCAACGAAGACCCAACGCAGCCAAAAATAAATAAATAAATAAATTTATTTAAAAAAACAATATATAAAAAGGATAATACACCATGATCAAATAAAATTTATCCTATGGATATAGGGTTGGTCTGAAAATCAATCAATGTATGTTACCATATTAAGAAAGTTAAAATGAATAATCACATTGAGAAAGCCGTTTTGGAAAAGGAGCTAGGGAACGGCCTGGAGCAAACAGGCCTAACAAGCCCAGTAAAACAAAGCTCCTGAAGGCTTGGGTCTTTGAGACAACAACTAGAGACCCACAGAAGCAAAAGATTATCTCTGTCCCACTGATGTATGTACAGTTTCCAAAGGACAAAAGCGGAACTATAAATCCACCAGACAGCAGAATCACTGAACTCCCAGCTCCCTAAAAGCTAGAGATACAGGCCTGACACACACTCCTAAGTTGTTGCTTCAGGAAGCAGACCCCCACCCGATGAAAACTGCTGACTGCAAGCACATGGACCCCAGACCGACGGAAACCAGAACGCTGATAACGCTCAAAACTTCACTTTGATGCCAACCAAACTGAGAACTGAGCACAAGCTGATCAGGCACCCTGTGGCCCCCGCCCTCACACTGCCTTTAAAACCCTTTCCCTGAACATCCTTGGGGAGTTGGCACTCTTTCACCATCTCCCTTGTGCACAAGCTATCCTTTCAATAAAAAGTATTGCTTGCCTAAGAATCTTTTGGGAGTGATATTCATTTCTATGTTTTTGCTGTCCAAGAATCCGGAGAAAGCCCAGTAACAATCTGATCACATCAATAGATCAGAAAAATCATTTGACAAAATCCAACATCCATTCCTAATAATAACTCCCAGAAAACTGTCAATAGAAGGGAACTTTTCAACATGATAAAGGGCATCTATGGAAGAATCTACAGCTAATAGTAGATTTTAATGGTAAAAGATTGAATACCTTCCCCCTAAAATCAGAAACAAGACAAGAGGTTCTGGCCAGTGCAATCAGGCAAGAAAGAGAAATAAAAGGATTCAAGATTAGAAAGGAAGATTTAAAATTGTCTTTATTTATAGGTGACATTTATAGATGTCTATGTAGAAACCTGAGGGAATCTATAAAAAAAGGTACTAATGAGTTTAACAAGCTCAAAGGACTTAAGATGAATATGCAGCAGTCAATTCTATTTTTATATACTAGCAATGAACAACTGGAAATTAAAATTTTTAAAGAATACTATTACACAGCAAAAAAAAAAAATTAAGTACTTAGCAATAATCCTGACAAAAGCTGTAGAAAACCTGTAACTTAAAACTATAAACATCACTGAGAGAAATTAACACCAACCTAAATAAGTGGTGAGATCTTATTCACTGATCTGAATAATTAACATCATTAAGATGTCAATTTTCCCCAGAATGATCAATCAGAAGGTTTTACTTGTAGAATTTGACAAACTGATTCTAAAATTCAAATAGAAATGCAAAAGATCTAGAATAGCCAATCCACTTTGAAAAAGAAGAAAAAGTTGGAGGACTACCACTTTCTGATTTCAAGACAGATAAAGTTACAGTCTCAAAACAGTGGGTTATTTGCGTAACAATAGACAGATCAATAGAAGAGAATAGAAAGACTAGAAATACACGCACACAAATTTGGCAACAGATTTTTGACAAGTGTACAAAGGTAAATCACTGGAGAAAGGATAGTCTTTTTACATAGAGTGCTGGAACAACTGAATGGAACACAAAAGAACTTACTTTCATACCTGGAACCACATACAAAAATTAGTCCAAAATAGACCACAGTCCAACATGTAAAACCGAAGACTATAAAACTTCTAAAAGTAAACAGAGGAGAATTTTTTTTTTTTCCTTTTTAGGAGAAATCTTTTAAACCTAGGGCCTAGGGTTAAGCAAAGATTTCTTAGATATGGCAGAGAATGCAAAATCCATAAAAGAACAAATTGATAAGTTGAACTTCATCAAAACTACAAACTTCTCTTTAAAATGTTTTATTAAGAGAATGAAGAGACAAGCCACAGATTGGGATAAAATATTTTCAAAACATATATTTGCTAAAGGACTATTCAAAATATATAAAAAACTCAAAACTCAGTAAGAAAAGAAACAACTCCTCAAGAAATAGGCAAAAGATGTGAACATACACTTTATCCACTCCCAAGTTTTTACCCAAGAGAAAAGAAAGATCAGGTTCATACAAAGATTTATACATGAAGGCTCACAGCAGCTTCATTTGTAATAGCCTCAAACTAGAAACAAACCAAATGTTCATCAACAGGAAAACAGATAAGCAAATAATGGTGAAGGTTTCAGGGGTGTACACATATGTCAAAATTTAGCTTGTTACACAATTTAAGTATGTGCAGTTTATTATAGATTAAATAAACTGCAATAAAGCTGTCTTATTAAAATAAAAATTTAAACGGGTGAAAAAATGATACTGTATTAAAGTATTGGCAGTCTCTAACTCTCTCTCTCTCTCTCTCACACTCACACACACACACACACACACACTTCACTATCTACTGCAGGAGTTTAGCAAAAATGCAGCAACACCCTCTTAGTCTTCCTCACGGAAGCCCACTTACAGTATATCGCTTTTAGGGACAACCAGCTGCTGGCTTTAGCAAACTTTTATCAGCCCACAGTGGAAACAAGTTAATGAAAGTTTAGTTTTGCCTTTTTGTTCAGGACCGACACCAAGAAGTGAACCAGGCTTGGGCTCTCAATTTCCATAGCCTCTGGTTCCAGAGTGCTAAGATTCCCTAAATTTCTCTCTTCTGAATTGAATTCCCATCACCCCAGTGCACCGTTTTGCTGCTGTCTCTCCTCTACTGTACACCCTCTCACTCCTCCCCTCCAAGCCCAGTGGTTGCCTGCTCAGTTCCCTCTTGTTCTCACTCTGCTTTTTCCCTTAAGCCTCTCTGTGGCCAGCTTCCAGACCCTGGAACCCTGGCGCCAGTTCCTTATGACGAACCAACACTGAGGAACCGCCCTTTTTCTTTGGGGCGGGGCGGCCGCCGCCGAACCCAGGAGGCTGGGTTCCCGCCTTGGAAGAGGATTTGCCTCGGAAGCAGAGTTTCAGACTCAAGTCTCCAACACCCACCTTCCTAGCGCCGCTGACAGCTGCACCCAAGCTCTCCGAAAGGCCGCATCGTGGAAAGCGGTGTGGGCCGGGTGCCTGCTGCTGGGCGCCCTCCTGCGGCTCAGGCTCCAGGTACTCCAGGCCCCCCGCGGGCTCCTCGCAAACCCAGCCCACCTGGCACTTGGTCTCCCACGTGGTGCTTCCCTGGAAGGCCTCCAACGCCCCCAGCGCACGTGGAGCCTTCGACGTGTCCCGCGGGCTGGCCGACAGCTGCACCCAAGTCATTCGTCTACAGCCTAAGAAGCTCTTGGTTTCCAGACACCTACCTACACGGAGCAGGGCGGCTTCCATGAGAATCAGCCCTTCATCCAGAATAACTGCTACTCTCATGGTTATGTGGAAGGGCTCCCATTCCCTGGTTGTCCAGCATTTGGGGGCCTTTCGAGGGATGCCACCGATAAATGATCCCACTTATGAAACAGAGCCCTTAAGGACTCTACCACATTTGAACACCAGTTGTATAAGACAGTAACAAGGTTCAATTCCCATGAAATGCAGCTTAGAAGAGGAAATAAATATGTCAGAAGCTGGAGTTCAAGGCAGAGAATTCAAAACTGCCACAATGCCACAAAACGGCCATTCCCATGGCTGGTGGACCCACTGGTCCTTTGTGGAGTGTGCTTGTGGTGGTGGACAATTACAGTTTCAATTATTCAAATAACAGTGTCTCAAAGGCAACAGAAGATATATTAAATGTGATCAAGGTAACAGATTCCATCTACCTATGGCTAGGCCTTCATGTTTCTTTAATTGGGATTGAGATTTGGAACCACGGGAATCTCATAAATGTTGAACAACACATGAGTCAACTTCTTGACAGCGTCAGTGAATGGAAAAGTATTCATCTTTATCCCCGTCTGCCACCTGATTTGGGGGATCTGTTTGTGTGCAAGGATTTTCCTAATATATTTAAGTTGGCCTGAATCTCAGGAATGTGCTACCGTCATTTTGGGCTAGCAGTTTATAAATTCCTCAAAGATAAATCGATTTCTTTCATTTTGCAGGGGTCATAATCTTGGTATGTCTCATACAGAGGAATTCTGTTCATGTAGGAAAAAACATTGCATCATGAATGCCTATAATACAAATACCAGTGCTTTTAGCAACTGCAGTTATGGAAGTTATTTTAACCCATTAACCACAAGGGAGTCTGTCTGATGAATACACCAGCTTCTCAAAACATTATCCCATTGAAACAATGTGGTAACAAGGTAGTGGAAGGTGAAGAAGATTGTTGTGACTGTGGATCAGAATGTCAGTGCAGAAGGGATCTGAAACCTTGGGCAGACTGTGCTTTTGGACCTTGCTATGTAAAATGTAAGTCTGCTTCTCTTGGAATGTTCTGTAGAGCACATATCAGTGAATGTGACCTTCCTGTGTGGTACAATGGAAGTTCAAGGTGATGCCCTGACAATTTCTATATGCAGGATGGGATGCCTTGTGGTGACAGCAACTACTGTTATCACAAAATGTACAACAGCCCCAATAAACAATGTCAATATATTTTTGACCAAACAGCAAGGAGTGCCCCCCGAGCTGCTACAAAACAATTAATGTACAAGGAGATTGTTGTGGCCAATATGGCGTGGAAATTCAACATACAAAAGATGTCTTCCTTGAAATATTTTGCGTGAAAGAGTGCAGTGTGAATATATAGAAACAATTCCCAATCTAAAATAACACAACATCATAATTCAGATAACACTGTTAACGGTACCAAGTGTTGGGAAACCAGCTACCACTTTGGGAGGGATACAGTTGATATTGGAGAAGTAAAAGATGGCACCTTGCATGCTCTAGGCAAGATATGTACGAGAAGGAGCTGTGTCAATTATTCAACCCTCAATTCTGCAAATTGTAGAAATGTCATAAGAGAGGAGTATACAACGATGAAAAACATTGCCACTGTGGATATGAGTGTGCTCCCCCCTACTGTGACCTTACAGCCTATGCAGAAAGCTCAGACAGCGGTCCCACTCCAAGGGGCAGTGTCCTTCCCTCACTATTAACAATTCTTTACACAGTAATTCCAGTCCAACTCTTTTTCCTTGCCTCAGTATCGTATGTTTTTATCAGAGTACTACTCTGTTTTTAAGAGTCCCTACTCAAGAAAAGAGTAAAAGAACTTAAAATAGGAAACAGAGTATTGCAAAATATTCACTGATTTAAAGAAAATGTCTTTGGAAAGGGAAGACATTGCATGATCATTGCCCAACGACCCACAGTTCATTACTTTAGAAAGTCTGATTAAAGGCAGATATTCTTGGTTCTCTGCATTTAATCAAAAGATAAGCAGGCACCTAACTTCCAAAATTAAATGTCTTTTGCTTTTCCTTAGTATTTAGTTCTTTCTATTTAAGGCAGGGTTGCTCTCAGCAGGAAACCCTGGAAATGTGTTCCAGTGCTTTCATTATATTAGCTCTGTGGCTACACCCTTTAACCAGGTATAAGGGAACAAGTGTGTGGCATAATAACTAAGACAAAGCATTAAAAGGTATAGGCTCCTTTGTAATATCTGAAGTAGAAATGGTAGAGGAAATCAGAGGAAGGAATAAGGCTAATAAACAAAGAGCCAGAAATGAGGTGAGAATTACAAAAAGATATTAAAAGGCAAAACTCATGCAGTCAAAGGAAAGCACAGGAAAATGTGCTTTCTGTTTTTATGGTTTTCATAAAAGCAGGCAATGGTCTGAAAAGATCTCCAGTGAATTAGTTTCGGAAAGGAATCTGGCAAGGAAAAGTCTAGTCTAAAATAAAAATAACAAACAGGCACCAAACCTTATAGTTACCAACCTGGCTACTAGAAAGGAACCCTGGAGACTCTAGCTGCCTTTAGCACCCAATTAGGTGTCTCTGGGTAATTGTGCTGATGAATTACCTAACTTTCAAACGTGTGTGTGTGTGTGTGTGTGTGTGTGTGTGTGTGTAGTGCCAAGTACACTGTACAGAGCTGTGGAGACCCTCCTGCCCTCTAAAGTTGCTCCATGTCTAGCTGGGATAAATAGATGTGAGAATTTACAGAATTACAGTAGAGTAGGATAAGTGCTCTAAGATGGTGTACACAGGGTTCTTGGAAGCATAAGTTATTGGAGGGGAGAAGAGGCAATCAGAAAGATTTCCTAAAAGAGGTGACAGCTAAACTGAGTCACCTCAGAAGGACAAGTGATAATGAAAGCAGCCAACCCTTACTGAATGCTTATCAAGTATCAGGTTCTAATCTAAAATAATATTAATTAATTTAACTTTCAAAAAACAATCCTGACATGTAGGTATTGCTGTTATCCCCATTTTATAGTTGGAGAAACCGGGCCCAGAAGGATTGGATAACATACTCAAGGACACAGATGGCAAAAAGTGAAGTAGTATTTGAACCTAGGCTGTATTCTTAATCATTAAACTAAGAGTTAAAAATCTGCATAGCATAGAAGACAGTGCACAGACTTTAAAGTTGGAGAATCCGAGTTCTGCCACTTATTAGCAATAGTACTTCCACATTTTAATCTCTGCAAATTTTTACTTCCTTGATTGTAACACCACTATCAGTTGCCTACAGGATTGATGTGAACTTTAAAGACAGCACATATAAAACATCTGTCACATAGTAAGGATGGTGGTGTTGCCTTCCACACTCTCTGCTGTTCCTCATAGGCAAAAGTCAAGGGCAAGCATAGCGCAGGGAGATCAGCTCGGTGCTTTGTGACCACCTAGAGAGGTGGGATAGAGAGGTTAGGAGGGAGACGCAAGAGGGAGGAGATATGGGGATATACGTATACATATAGCTGATTCACTTTGTTATAAAGCAGAAACTAACACACCATTGTAAAGCAATTATACTCCAATAAAGATGTTAAAAAAAAAAAAAGTCAAGGCCAAGAACTCAGCATTTTGCTTTGGTGTTGCTCAAGTTCCAAAGTATGAACCAGGCCAAGAGTGTTAGGGTGGAGTTTTCTAAGTCATCCTAAAATGTGCTAGTCATAGCATACATGGATGTGGGTGTTCATTCATTCATCTTTTCATTCAGCAAACATTTACTGCTGTTGGGCATGGTGAGAAATGCTGGGGATGTAGCAACAATCAACTCTGATATTGCTTATGGAAGTTAAAGTCTAATACAGGAGGCAGACATTAAACAAATAATTAAGTACAATTGTGTTGAGAACTCCCAAAAGAGAATGTAAGGGCCTACGAAAATGTATAAACTAGTTTGAGTCAGAAAAGGCTTCCCTGAGGAAGAGACACTTGATCTGAGACATGCAAATGAAGTAAAAATAAGCAAGCTGGGAGGCAAAATGTAAAAATTTCACGAAAAAGGAACAACATCTTCAAAAACTTATCATTGGCATTTGACAAAGTTAACCACTCCCTCCTCCTTAAATTGCTTTCTTCATTTGGTTTTCAGGGGCTCACTTCACTGGCTGTTGCTACTCATATTTATTGCTATTCTTTCTATCTCCACAACTCGAAATGTTGGAGTGTTTTAGTGCTTAGTCCTTGGATATTTTTCCCCTCTCTCTGCACTCATCCTACTGGTGATTTCATTCCACCTCATGGTATTAAAGACCATATACACGCAGATGACTCCAAAATGTGACCTCCAGCCTGAGACTTCTTTAATATCCAGATACATGCTTCCAACTGCCTACTTGTCATCACCACTTGAATGTCTAATTAACACCTCAAAATAAGTATGTCCAAACTGAATTATTTATCTCTCCCCTCCCACCCTCATCCCTAAATCTGCTTGTCTCAGTCTTCCCCATCCCAGTTAATGACAAGTCTATCTTTTGAGATGCTCAGAACAAAAATCTTACAGTCAACTTTGATTCTTCTTTTTGTTACTTCATATCTAATCTGTGAGCAAATCCTATTGTTTCAACCTTCAGAATATACATAGAATCTGATTACTTTTCACCACCTGCACTATTACCACATGGTCAAAGCTACCATCATTGTTCACCTTGATTACTGCCATAGCCTCCTAATTTGTCTTCTGCTTCCATTCTGATCCTCAACACTCAATTCCCACACAGGAGACGGAGTGAATGCTTCTACAAGTAATGATGCATCATATCATCATGACTTTGCTCAGAATCCTCCAATGATTTCCCATCTCATTCACAATAACAGCCTATAGAATGTTCTATAAAGTCCTACCCAATACAACTCCTGCCACCACTACCCACCCCTCCCTCCTTATCTCTCTGATTCATCTCCTACCTATTCTGCACTTTGTTCACTCCTTTTCAGCTGTTCTCCTTGCTGATCCACTAACACACCAAAGCATAAGCCCACCTCAGGATCTTTTTAATCCTTGTTACTTCCTTGACCTGAGCTGATGGAAGGAAGGAGAAATGGAGACAAAGTAAAGGGAGCACACAAAATCTCACATACTCCTGGATGCAGAACAGAAGCAGTTATTTGAAAGGAGCCTGGGTCAGACCTACCTGCTGATCTTGGAGAGTCCCCGGAGAGGCAGGAGGCAACTGGAGCTCACCCTGGGGACACAGACACTGGTGGTGGCCATTTTAGGGATGTTGTTCTACCACATGGACACTGGTGCTGGCAAGCATCATTTTGGAATCCTCCCTCTAGCTTATCAGCCTCAGGACCCAGCCTTGCCCCTGCCCAACAGTCTGTAGGCACCAGTACTGGGATGCCACAGGTCAAGCAACTAACTAAGCAGGGACACAGCCCCACCCACCAGCAGGCAGGTTGCCTTAAGAACCCCTGAGCCCACAGCTGCCCCTGGACACGGCCCTGCCCAACACAGGGTCCAGGACCCAGCCCCACACACCAGTGTGCAGGCACTAGACCTGATACCCCCAAGGTCCTGCAGCCAGAGGAACTGGGGCCAAGCTCTTCCCACCAGTGGGCAGGCACCAGCTGCAGGACAACTGCAGTCCTGCAGCCTGCAGACCCAGCCCACCCACAAGCAGGCCAACACAAGCTTTAAGACACCTCAGACACTGCAGCCAGCTGTGTCAGGAACTGGCCCCACCCACCATCAGTCCGACACCAGCTCTGGAACCCCTGGGCCCTGCAGCCAGAGTTTAGGACCTGGCTCTACAAACCAGAGGGCCGGCACTAGGCCTGGGGTCCTGCAGCCAGCCGACTCATGACCCAGCCCCACCACCCAGCAGCCAGCAGCCTCTGCACAGGCAGGGCCTGGCAACCAAAGATACTGGAGGCCAACCAAGCCTACTAGACCACCCACAGTAGTCAGCCCACCACAACAGAAGGACCCACTCAGCCCACATAGGGGGCACCCCTAGAGCATACAGCTCAGATGACGAGAGGGGACTGCACTGCTGGGACACATAGGATGTCTCCTACAAAAGGTCACTTCTCTAAGGTTGGGAAACATAACCAATCTACCAGTAACAGAAATAAAAAAGCAAGCTAGGCAAAACTGAGGCAACAGAGGAACATATTCCAAATGAAGGAACAAGATAAAACCCCAGAAGAAGAACTAAGTGAAGGGGAGATAGGCACTCTACCTAAGAAAGAGTTCAGGGTAATGATTGTAAAGATGACCAAAGAACTCGGGAGAAGAATGGATGCAGAGCAAGAAGTTAGAAGTCTTTAACAAAGACTAGGAAAATATAAAGAGCAACCAAACAGAGATGAAGAACACAATAACTGAAATGAAAAATACACTAAAAGGAATCAACAGTATAGTAAATGATACAGAGAGACAGATCAGCAAGCTGGAAGACAGAATAGTGGAAATCACTGAAGCTGAACAGAAAAAAGAAAAAGGAATGAAAAGAAATGAGAACAGTTTAAGAGATCTCTGGGACAACATCAAACATACTAACATTCACAATATAGGGATTCCAGAAGGAGAAGAGAGAAAGTGGCAGAGAACATACTTGAAAACATAACAGCTAAAAACTTCCCTAAGATGGGAAAGGAAACAGACATACAAGTAATACAAGTACAGGAAGCACAAAGAGTCCCAAACAGGATCAACCCAAAGAGAAACACACCAAGACACATTATAAGTAAAATGGCAAAAATTAAAGGTAAAGAGAGAATATTAAAAGCAACAAGGGAAAAGCAACAAGTTACATACAAGGGAATTCCCATAAGGCCATAAAGCTGACTTTACAGCAGAAACTTTGCAGGCAGGGAGAGGCACAATATATTTACAGTGATGAAAAAGGAAAAACCTACAACCAAGAATGATGTACCCAGCAAGGCTCTAACTCAGATTTGATTGAGAGATCATAAGTTTTACAGACAAGCAAAAGCTGAAAGAGCTCAGCACCACCAAACCAGCTTTACAAGAAATGTAAAAGGGACTTCTCTAAGCAAAAATGAAAAGGCCGCAACTAGAAACATGAAAATTGCGAAAGGAAAAAGGTCATTGGCAAAGGCAAATATACAGTAAAGGTAACAAAATCAACCACATACAAAATGTGTAGGAAGGTTAAAAGACAAAAGCAGTAAAATCATCTATATCTACAGTAAACAGTTAAGGGATATCAAAACAACTAGATACAAAGTATGTCAAAAACAGTAATCATGACAGGAGGAGAGTACAAATGCAGGGTTATTAAAATGTTTGAAATTAAGAGATTATCAACTTAAAACAGCATAGATAGACAGATAGCTACATATAAAGCTCATGGTAACTTCAAACCAAAAATCTGTAACAGATACACACACACAGAGAAAGGAATCCAAACATAACACTAAAAATAGTCACCAGACCACAAAAGAAAAGAACAAAAGAAGAAGAAACAAAAAAGAACTGCAAAAACAATAAAAATGGCAATAAGAACATACATATCAATAATTACTTTAAATGTAAATAGTCTAAATGCTCCGATTAAAATACATAGAGTGGCTGAATGGATACAAAAACAAGACTCATATATATGCTGCCTACAAAAGACTCACTTCAGATCTAAAGACACACATAGACTAAAAGTAAAGGGATGGAAAAAGGTATTTCATACAATGGAAATCAAAAGAAAGCCAAAGTAGCAATACTTATATCAGAGAAAATACACTTTAAAACAAAGACTGTTACAAGAGACAAAGAAGTACATTACATAACGATCAAAGGATCAATCCAAGAAAATATAGCAATTGTAAATATATACACACCCATTGTAGGACCACCTAAATATAGAAAGAAAATATTAACAGACTAAAAGGGAGAAATTGAGAGTAACACAATAGTAGTAGGGAACTTTAACACTCCACTTACATCAATGGACAGATCATCCAGACTGAAAATCAGTAGGGAAACAAGGGCACACTTAGACCAGTAGAACACATATTCTTTTGAAATGCATATGGAACATTCTCCAGGATAGATCACATGCTAGGCCACAAAACAAGTCTCAGTAAATTTAAGAAAGTTGAAATCATATCAAGCATCTTTTCTGACCACAACACTATGAGACTAGAAATCAACTACAAGAAAAAAACTGCAAAAGACACAAACTCGTGGAGGCTAAAAATATGTTACTAAATAACCAATGAATTGCTGCACTAAAGGGAAGTTTATAGCAATACAACCTTACCTCAGGAAATAAGAAAAAATCTCAAACAACCCAACTTACACCTAAAGGAACTAGAAAAAGAAGAACAAACAAAACTCAAAGTTAGTTAGAAGGAAAGAAATCATAAAGATCAGAGCAGAAATAAATGAAATAGAGACTAAAAAAAGAAAGAAAAGATCAATGAAACTAAGAGCTGGTTCTTTGTAAAGAGAAACAAAAATGATAAACTTTTAGCCAGACTCATCAAGAAAAAAAGAGAGAGGGCCCAAATCAGAAATGGAAAAGAAGTTATAACCACAGAAATACAAAGGATCATAAAAGATTACTGTGAACAACTATAGGCCAATAATGAAGAACCTAGATGAACAAATTCTTAGAAATGTACAATCTCCCAAGACTAAACCAGGAAGAAATAGAAAACATGAACAGACAAATTACCAGTAATGAAAGTGAATCAGCAATTTTTTAAAACTCCCCAAAAACAAAGGTCCAGAACCAGAGAGCTACACAGGTGAATGCTCCAAACATTTACAGAAGAGTTAACACCTATCCTTTTCAAACTATTACAAAAAATTGCAGAGGAAGGAACACTTCCAAACTCATTGTTTGAGACCAACATCACCTTGATATCCAAACAAGACAAAGATTATCAGAAAAAAATAAAATTAGAGACCAATATCACTGATGAACATAGATGTAAAAATCTTTGACAAAACATTAGTAAACCAAACTCAACAGTACATTACAAAGATCATACACCATGATCAAGTGGGATTTATCCCAGGAATACAAGGATGGCTCAATATCCATAAATCTATAAATGTGATACATATTAACAAATTGAAAAATAAAAATCATATAATCATTTCAATAGATGCAGTAAAAGATTTTGACAAAATTCAACATCCATTTATGATAAAAAAAACTCTCCAGAAAGTGGGTGGTATAGAGGGAACATACCTCAACATCATAAAGGCCATATATGATAAGCCCACAGCTAACATCATACTCAATGGTCAAAAGCTGAAAGCATTTCATCTAAATCAGGAACAAGAAAAGGATGCACACACTTGCCACTTTTTATTCAACAGAGTATTGGAAGTCCTAGCCACAGCAATCAGATAAGACAAAGAAATAAAAGGAATCCAAATTGGAAATGAAGAAGTAAAACTGTCACTGTTTGCAGACGGCATGATATTATATGTAGAAAATCCAAAAGAAGCTACCAAAAACTACTGGAGTTCATCAATGAGTTCAGTAAAGTTGCGGGATACAAAAGTAATATACAGAAATCTGTTGCATTTCTATCTACTAACAACAAACTATCAGAAAGAGAAAATAAGGAAACAACTCCATTTTCAATTGCATCAAAAAGAATAAAATACCTAGGAATATACTTACCTAAGGAGGTAAAAGATCTGAACTCGGAACACTGACACTGATGAAAAAAATTGAAGATGACACAGATGGAAAGACATACTGTGTTCATAGTC
Source organism: Balaenoptera ricei (assembly GCF_028023285.1). Lineage (NCBI taxonomy): Eukaryota > Metazoa > Chordata > Mammalia > Artiodactyla > Balaenopteridae > Balaenoptera > Balaenoptera ricei. The sequence continues at coordinate 156,773,364 of NC_082640.1, forward strand.
CAGAAAAATTTATATTGGTAAAATGACCATACTACCCAAGGTTATCTACAGATTCAATGTACCTACTGAAATACCAATGGCATTTTTTCACAGAACTAGAACATATAATTTTAAATTTTGCATGGAAACACAAATGACCCTGAAAAGCCAAAACAATCTTGAGAAAGAACTGAGGTGGAGGTATCACACTCCCTGACTTTAGACTACACTACAAAGATACAGTAACCAAAACAGTATGGTACTAGCACAGGAAGAGACACACAGATCAAGGGAACAGAATACAGAGAGAGTCTAGAAATAAACCCATGCACTTATGGTCAATTAATTTACAACAAAGGAGGCAAGAATATACAATGAAGAAAAGACAGTCTCTTCAATAAGCGGTGCTGGGAAAACTGAACAGCTACATGTGAAAGAATGAAATTAAAACATTTTCTCACACCATATACAAAAATAAACTTAAAATGTGTTAAAGATCTAAATGTAAGACCAGAAACCATAAAATTCTTAGAAAAAACACAGGCAGAACACTCTTTGACATAAATCATAGATCTTTGGATCTGTCTTCTAAAGCAAAACAAATAAAAGCAAAAATAAACAAATGGGACCTAATCAAACTTATAAGTTTCTGCACAGCAAAGGAAATCACTGACAAAACAAAAAGACATCCTACTGAATGGGAGAAAATATTTGCAAATGATATGACCAATAAGGGGTTAGTGGGGAGAAAGTGGGGAGGGGCAAGATAGAAGGGTATTAAGAGGTACAAACTACTATGTATAAAATAAATAAGCTACAAGGATATATTGTATAGCACAGGAAATATAGCCAATATTTTATAATAACTATAAATGGAGTATAATCTTTAAAAATTGTGAACCACTATGTTGTACATCTGAAACTTACATAATATTGTAAATCAACTATACCTTAATTAAAAAATATTTTTAAATGTGCCAAAGCCTTGAATAGACATTTCTCCAAAGACATACAAATATTCTGCTTTAATTTTATAATTAATTTTATTAAAATATTTTATGTAAAAAAAGAATACACAAATGACCAATATGCACATAAAAAGATGGTCAACCTCAATAATTGTTAGGTGTGATATTGTGATTTATAATAAGAAATATATATTTGGTCGTCTTCTTCCTGGCACAGAACTCCTAAAACCCTTGGAATTTCCTGAGAGGAGAACCATGGTGTCTTTTGTGATGTTAATGAGGTGACTTTTGGAAAGCCCCTATGTCACCTAAAAATGGGAGCTGGTCACTGGAGGAACCAACCTTGTGACTAGAGGGTTTCGATACCACCCCACCCCCACCCCTGGGGATGGAAAGGGGGCTGAAGTTGGGTTTGATCACCAATAGCCAATAATTTAATCAATCATATCAATGTAATGAAGCCTCCATAAAAACCCTAAAAGGACAAGGTTCTGAAAGCTTTCCGGTCAGTGAACATGGGGAGATTTGGAGAGTGGTGCACCCCGAAAGGGCATGGAGGCTCTGCACCCCTTCCCACATGCATTGCCAGATATTTGTACATCACTGTTTGTAGCAGCATTATTTTTTTTTAAAGATTTATTTATTGATTGATTAATTGATTGATTGCTATGTTGGGTCTTCGTTTCTGTGCTAGGGCCTTCTCTAGTTGCGGCGAGCGGGGGCCACTCTTCATCGCTGTGCGCGGGCCTCTCACTGTCGTGGCCTCTCTTGTTGCAGAGCACAGGCTCCAGACGCGCAGGCTCAGTAGTTGTGGCGCACGGGCTTAGTTGCTCCGCGGCATGTGGGATCTTCCCAGACCAGGGCGCGAACCCGTGTCCCCTGCATTAGCAGGCAGATTCCCAACCACTGTGCCACCAGGGAAGCCCCCAGCATTATTTTTTAAAAAATATTTATTTATGCATTTGTTTGGCTGCGCTGGGTCTTAGTTGTGGGAGGTGGGATCTTCGTTGCTGCGTGCGGGATCTTTAGTTGTGGCACACAGGTTCTTTAGCTGCGGCATGCAGGCTCTTTTAGTTGTGGCATGTGGGATCTAGTTCCCTGACCAGGGATCGAACCCGGGCCCCCTGCGTTGGAAGTGCAGAGTCTTAGCCACTGGACCACCAGGGAAGTCCCTGTACTAGCATTATTTACAATAGTGAAAAGGTGGAAGCAACTCAAATGTCCATGGCCTGACGCATGAATAAACAGAATGTGTGTGTGCATACATAGATACATACAACAAAATATTATTTAACCTCAAAAAGGAAATTCTGACACATGCTAGAATATGGATGAACCTTGAAGACCTTATGCTAAGTGAAATAAGCCGGACACAAAAAAACCAAATATTGTATGAGTCCAGTTATATGAGATACCAACAGCAGTCAAATGCATCAGGACATAAGTAGAATGGTGGTTGCCAGGGGCTGGAGGAAGGGGAAAAAAGGGAGTGTTTAATGAGTAGAGTTTCAGTTTGGAACGACGAAGAAGTTCTGGAGATGGTGATGATAGCTGCACAACAATGTGAATGTAGTTAATGCCAATGAATTGTATACTTAAAGTGCTTAAAATGGTAAATTTTATGTTATTTATATTTTACCACAATTTTTTGAAAGGTATACAGGTTGAAGATAAGACTCTTTATTCCCAGATGACATTGATCATGGATGTAGAAATTCCTAAGCAATGCACAAAAAAGCTACCAGAACTAATTATTGAATTTAGTAAAGTAACAGGATACAAGGTCTATATACTAGAGACAAACAAATGGAAATTAAAATTTTTTAAACATCTTTTACAACGGCATCAAAAAAACACATTATGCTTAGTGGTAACTTTAACAAAACATGTACAAGACCTGTACTCTGAAAGCTCATAACTTTACTCAGAGAAGTTAAAGAAAACCTAAATAAAAGGAGGAATATAACAAGTCTGTGGTTCTGAATACTCGATATTGCTAAATTGTCAGTTCTCCCCAAACTGATTTATAGACCAATCCCAACCAAATGGACTATACTCCTGAATGTGAAATGTAAAATAATAAAGCTTGTAGATAATCACAGAGGAGTATATCTTCATAACCTCAATGTAGGGAAAAACCTCGAACAAGACACAAAAAAGCATTAACAATAAAGGAGAAGATTGACAAACTGAGTTACGTTAAAATTAAGAAGGGTAGGGCTTCCCTGGTGGCGCAGTGGTTGAGAATCTGCCTGCTAATGCAGGGGACACGGGTTCGAGCCCTGGTCTGGGAAGATCCCACATGCCGCGGAGCGGCTGGGCCCGTGAGCCACAGCTACTGAGCCTGCGCATCTGGAGCCTGTGCTCCGCGACAAGAGGGGCCGTGATGAAGAGAGGCCCCCGCTTGCCGCGACTGGAGGAAGCCCTCGCACAGAAAAGAAGACCCAACGCAGCCATAAATTAATTAATTAATTAATTAATTTAAAAAAAAAAAATTAAGAAGGGTAAAAAGGCAAGCCAGAGTGGAGAGAAGATACATTTAAACACAATACATGTTACCAACAAAGGACTCTTATCCAAACATACAAAGGACTCTTCTTACTCTATAAGACAAACACAGACAAAACAGTAGAAAAATGTGCAAAAAACACACTTCACAAAAATGGATATTCAAGTAGACAACAATCACAGGAAAGAATGCTTAACATCATCAAATCACCAGGAAATACAAATTTCAGCCTCAACAAGATACCACTGTATACCCATCAGAATGACTAAAATTTTCTTTAGTTGACAGTATCAAGGGTCAACAAAGGTGTGGACAATAGGAACTCTCGCACACTGCTGGTGGGAGTATAAACTGGAAAATAAAACAATAGAAATTTATTATCTCAAAGTTCTGAAGGCTAGTAGTCCAGAATCAAGGTATGTGCAGGGCCATGTTCCCCCTGAAGCCTACAGGGGAATCCTTCCTTGCCTCTTCCTTGCTTTTGGTAATTTGGTGTCAATTTTTGGTGTTTTTAAGCTTATAGATGCAACACTCCAATCTTCTATCTTCACATGGTGTCTCCCTTTGTCTCTTCATGTGGCATTCTTTTTATAAGGTCACCAGTCACATCAAAATAGGGTCTCAGCCTACTCTAGCATTACCTCATCTTAACTAATAACATCTGCAATGACCCTATTTCCAAATAATATCACATTCTGAGGTACTGGGAGTTAGGACTTCAACATGTTGGGGGTGGAGAGGGGGGTGAGATGACACAATTCAGCCTATAATATACACCAAAAAGAATATTCATAAAAGCAATTTTTCACAATAGCCCAAAACTACAAACAATCCAAATGTCCATCACCATTAGAATGGATTTTTTTAAGTTGTAATACATGTATGTAAAGGAATACTGAACAGAAATGAAAATAAGAGAACCACAATAACATGAAACAACGTTGATAAATGTCACAAACATAATATTGAACAAAATAAGTCATACATGAAATATACATACTGAATCTACTCATACTAAAAATAAAAAGTAGGCAATCAAAACTAAAAATTTATTTAGGGATGCAAGGTGATGTGGTAAAAATGTAAAGAAAACAAATGATTACCATAAAACTGAGAATAAGTGTGACCTCTAATCAGGACAAACATTGTGATTAGGAGGGGACATAAAGGAGCTTCTGGGGTATTGGCAATGTTCTATTTCTTTACCTACATGGTAAGTTACACAGGTACAATGAACTGTACTATTATTTTGTGTACTTTTCTGTTAAGTGAAATTTTAAAATAATGTAAGTGAAAGAAACAGGAGCTTTGCTGGAAATAAAAAGTTGAAAAAATACTAGGGTTAATATCTTTATCTCAAAGTTCATGCTTAAATAAGTGGAAAACAAGCAAAGTGCAAAAGTTCAGATAATATGTTGCCTTTTGTGTAAGAAGGGGAAATAAGAAAACATCTATTCATTTGTGCAGCAGAAATACAGTAAAGGTAAACTAGAGACTAAACAGGTTCATTTCTTCAAGAGGGGCAGGTAGGAATAAGGTGGAAAAGAAAGAAGAAGTGAGGAAGGGGTATGATACTCAGAATCTCTTTTGGACAGGTCTGCCATTAAGAACTATGCTAACAACTCACACATCCCACAGAACAACAACAAAACAAAGTAATCAATACGAATGAGGGGAAAAACTAAAATGGAATTCAAAACAGAACCAAATGAACTGGAACATCTGATAAATGAGTAGTGTAACCACACTGGAAAAAAAAAAAAATTAACCCAAGTAATTTTTAAACACAGTATCTGAACTATATATCTACAAACTAAAGACAAAAAGAACTCTAAGTAAATACTGAATTCTAATTAAGAGGTTTCTTTTTTTGCAGAGGTATAGGTTAGCAACTCTAAAACAACTTTCTGTTATTCTAGGATTAAGCAAATAAGTACAAACATTGTGGATAACAAGAAACAATTCTCATCAATGTGGAAGAAAGTTACAAATGTGAAAGAGAACAGAGTGAACCCTGTGATGATAAACTGGAATTGGTGTTATCAGTGTGAATTGGTTGCTTTTAATATATATAGAATAGACAGATAGATATGTGTGTGGACATATATGCATTCACTCATGTCACACACATATGTACATATCTATTTCTTTTTCTTTTTTTTTTGGCCATGCCATGCAGCATGCAAGATCTTAGTTTCCCAACCAGGGATCGAACCCATGCCCCCTGCAGTGGAAGCACAGAGTCTTAACCACTGGGCCGCCAGAGAAGTCCCAGTATGTATCTATTTCTTAACTCTATCAGCTGACAAAGCCCAGAAGCCATGACACCCCAGGAGCAAATGAACACACCTAGCACACAGATCTTGATTTCCAAATATATTCTCCACCAAAAGGAACTAGGGATCCTTAGAGAAATGGCTGACTCCAGGGTTGGAATGAGCCTGGGATATCTTATTGTGCCAAAACATAAAGAAAATCCTCAATGAATGACAAGGTCATGTCAAAAGGACCTAAGAATCAGCTTGAAACGGTTCCCATTGGCCCAATCTGGGACAATTTGAGCATCAATATAAATTAATAATAGTAAAGAAATATAACTCGTTGAATAAGTAAGAATCCAAGAGTCTACAATGATATAAATAAATAAGTAGGGGGGAAAGGAAAGCTCTTCTTTATAGCAGAAAGCCAACTAATAAACACAGAAGGAATGAAGGAATTAGAAAATCACCATTTGGCAACCATAATAGTAATAAATGATTTAGGCAAGAATTATCAGTGAATGCTACTGGAGGGTAAAAGTTCTGAGCAATAACAGGGTATTTACAGACCTCGAACTACTCCCCCCCCCAAAATACCTAAATTACAAAAAGAAAACTTCTAACTTTACAGTGGAGTAACCTGACAAACACTACCTTAACCAAGTGATCAAAGTTAACATCACCAGAAATGGGACAAATTGACAGCACGTGCCTCCATAAGCATCTTTTCCATGGTATTCCTAACAAAAGTGTATTCTTGCAATTAATATGTTAATTCAGAGTAACAGATTCCAACTGTTGAATCATTCTCGCAATCCTGGAATAAACAATGCTTGGAACGTGAAAAAAAATGTTTTTAAGTGCATGAGGTGAATTTAATTATGAAAATATATCAAACAAACCCAAATTAAGAGACATTCAACAAAATAACTGGCCTACTCTTTAAATATCAAGTCATGAAAAACATGGAAGATTAAAGAACTGCTCCAGATTAAAGGAGACTAAAGAGATAGGACAACTAAATCTAATGCACAATTCAGGATATTCTTTTGCTGTAAATGACATTCTTGGCACCACTAGCAAGATCTGAATAAGACCTACAGATTAGATAATGGTATCATACCAGTTTAATTTTGATAATTGTACCAAGGCTATGTAAAAGAATGTCCTTGATTTTAGGAAATGCACACTAAAGTTCTTAGGGAAAATGGCATCAAGATTGCAACCGACTCTCAATCCAAAATAAAAGGTGTATATATGTGTGTATTATATGTATATGTACACACACACACACACACACACACACACACACACACAGAGAGAGAGAGGGAGAAACAGCAAATGACAACAGGAGTTTGACATAGGGAAAGAGAGATAGAGATTAAAGAATAAGACAAATATGGAAAACTTTAATATACGGGGAATTAGGGCAAAAGGTATATATGGAGGAATTCTCTGTACTACTCTGACAACTCTTCTGTAAGCCTGAAATTATGTCAAAATAAAAAAACTAAAAAATCTTACACAATACAGAAAATCAGACACTTCATCAAAGATGAGAAACTATGCAACCACTTAAAATAATGAAACACCATTTTTTTGCTACTTAATTGGCACTAAAAATGTAGATGACAATACTCAGTGTCAGCGAGATTCTAGAGAACTTGGTACTTTCATATTTTGCTATTAGAGTAATAACAGGTCTAAAAAAAAAAGTACAGATTCTAATGATTCTACGGCTGGGACTCCATACTAAGGAAATAAATACTAAATACTGAAAACTCATGATACACTACAGCCTTATTTAAATAATGTAATCACTACAGCCTTAATGCAAATTGTAAATTGGGAAAAACTTAAGTACAACACAGGGAGAGTTTAAGAAAACAGATATAATCACTCATAGGAATTATTCAGTTAATAAAATATAAATAGTCTATAAAAACTAAGTAAACATGGAATAGCGCATACAACAGGCATAATACGATAAAGTAAAAGTGTATGAACACAATAATTACAAACTATGGTTTTAAAAATATCTACACACAGGGACTTCCCTGGTGGTCCAGTGGTTAAGACTCCATGCTTCCATGCCACGCGGTGCGGCCAGAAAAAAAAAAATCTACACACAGAAAAAGAAGACAAAGAAAATCCACAACATTGTTATAGTATCTGTAGGATGGTGATATTGCTGAATGAGGTTGTTTTCCTTTTCTTTATCTTTCAAATTGTCAGTAACTTTACTATTTTAATACTGAGGAATATGCAACTAATAATAGAAAATAAGCTTAGCTACTATTTTAACATTAATCCTTTGTGTTTACAAAATGCATGTGGAAATATTTCAGAGGGAAAATACGGGGGAAAAAGTCATGATAAACTAATTTATACAAATACCTTTATTTTGTCTTTAAACATATATCACAGTAAACATGTGAGGGAGGAAGCTGATCAAGTCCGGTAGGGAAAAGTTTACAAAAGATACATTAAAAATATTCAGACTGAAAGCATGAGCATCCTTACATCCTTTCTCAAAGAACAAGCACATTCTATACAAATGATTGTGACAAAGAATTTTAAAGTTCAAGAGCCTGTCACAGTAATGAGGTAAAATATGGACAAGAGGAGTCTTGCAGGCGTCTCTCTCGTCCAATACTCACTGAAGTCTCATTCGTTTTTCAGGGGGGCCTTTAGTGCCCACAGTCTGTTGAACGTTCTTTGTGGTCTCCTTCTCCTCAGATTTTACAGTTTCTGGTATAGGTTCTGCCTCTTTCTTTGTCTGATCCACTAGACATCAAAAGCAGATATTTTTTGGAGGCGGAGGAGGGTGGAGGGATAAGACCAATTTAGACAACAGTTAATGTGAATGGTTCAGACTCTCAAATTAATTTAGAACTACTTATCTCAAGTTCTAAATTTAGCTGTTTCATCAGGCAGATGTATAAGAACCAATTTACAAACCAAAAACCTGATAATACAAGCAAATT